>NC_025697.1:2439254-2453279 GCF_000633955.1 Camelina sativa
TCTCTGTCTCTCTCTGCCTCACTCTGTCAAAATCAAATTCGTTTATCAAAACAGAGCACAAAACCAATTCTTCTCCCTTCGGAGAGAAAACAAATGAACGAGAAAGTTTCGATTTTTTGGGGTCCCCCTACCCAAACACACAAACAACGCAGAGGTTGGCACGTGTAATGAAAGACGGAGAAAAATACGTCCCATTTGAAGGAACGTATCTTTGATAATTGTCTCATTTCTATTTAAATTTTAATTTTTTTTACTGAAAGACGCATCAAATACACGCGGATGCACATGCTCTTAATGACAAGAACTTTCAAGCCCTATAGATTAAATCATATACAGTATATAAGTAGATGGGCATTGCACTGAGAGGCAGAGTATTTTTTGACTGTAGCAGAATATATTTTCTATGTTTTACTTTTACCTAGTTTGTGTGATTGTTTCTTTCACTTGGGCAAAATAGTTTAGAATATAATGCAAAGGCAGAGTATTTATTTTACCTTGGCAGAAAATATTAGAAAAAAATAGCATGTGAGGTCTCTGGATTTGAATAATAACTTTATGAATAGTTTGTTTAATAAACTTAAGTGCTCATAAAGCTAATGAATTTCCATCTTTAGCCGACAACTAGTTTATGTTGTATATTACGTATACGTTTAGCTCGGAATATTCTCTATACTCTTACTAATGGCCAAAATATATTATCGTATCACGTATGCGATTTATCTGGTGAAATAGAAAAAGAAATTGAATTATTCAAATAAATGTACACATTAGGCAGAAGATGAACTAAAAACATAATTATAGAATTAAAAAATATTCAAAAGAAAAGGATCGTTTTGTCATTTTCTTGAGATACAGAGCCCTATCCTTCTTTTTCCATTAAACCAAAATGTACAAAGACAAGTGGGGATGATGGGGTTTGGTACAGACGCGGTTAGCAGTTACCCACGTGGTTTATCCACTTCACACATTAACCTCCCCTACAAAATAATGTTATCAAAACGACCCCAATACTTTTTTTTATTTTTTGTCTTCTTTCCGACCTTTTCCTTTGGATGTTAAAAAGGTAAAAAACTTCAATTTCCGCTGTACACTGCTTTACTTTTACCAAAAAATAAACTCCCCCATAATGTTATCCTTTACGTAGCAACCTCCGAACCCGGTACATAACTGAGCCGGTCCACTTCATCCCAAACCAGTTTTGATGTTATCTCATCGAACTCCGGTTCGTATTCCTACATAACATTTTAGTGTACTAAAATGAGTCTAACAAATCACGAATTCGATGTCACTTCTATCAGAATGTAGTAAAATCATTCATACCTCGAGTTGTCGAACCAACTCTTTAGCGTTTGGTGCAGAGACGATGATTCTACGAGCCATTGGGGATATAAATCCTTCGTCCACAGCCTTATCTATAAACGTTAACAGCGAGTTGTAGTAACCATCCACGTTAAGAAGACCCACCTGTCAATTAATAATTGACCAAAAAATAATGTTAGACACCAAATATTTTTTAATGGTACTACTAGTATAAAAGAAAGATTACGACATCGGAAGCTTCCGGTCTCACAATCAGGGGTTATGTAGTCGTACGTCGTGACAACACATCCATTTTTATATTCATCCAAATATCATATTACATGCTTATAGAATGTGTACGATTAAATTTAAAACCTTTAAATGGGAATAGTACAAACTAAAAAAAGTTAAAGAGGTATAAAGAATCTCAGAAGGCATCTGATTCCATGTGATTATTACGACGTACCATATGCAACCATTTGTTGTATCTTTATACAGTCAAATTAAACCGAACATTATATATATAAAAACAGTCGAAGGTTTTTAATAAGAGAATAATTCAACACGCATATTCCGGTCGTAACTCATAACAATAATGCAAAAGCTCATATCATCATAATTATATATAATTCGTAAAAGTTAATTTTAATTTCCCTGATTACGTACCGGCTTACGGTGGATTCCGAGTTGAGCCCATGTAATGACTTCCAGCAACTCTTCCAACGTACCATACCCACCTAACAGTTTACGAAAAAGAAAATTGATTTCAACATATTTTAGACTTAACACAAATTCTATAATCGAATTGATTTTTTTATTAGTACTGAACAAAACTTGGGACTACATACCAGGTAGGGCAATGAAGGCGTCAGCTTGACGAGCCATTTCAGCTTTCCTTTGATGCATATCAGCGACGGCTTTCACTTCTCCGATGGTCTCACCGGTTATCTACAAATTGATACCACCACTTTTTTAGATATTTCTCTCTATTGCCGCCTCTAAAATGTGAACACCGCAAAATATTTTATTTATTATATATTGCATGGTCTTTTTTATATTGTAGATTTTACATATAAATATATTAGTTTGGTCAAGGAGATGTATCGTGAAGGAAACCAAAAAACGCTCCAAGTCTCAATCATTCCTTTTTTGGTCCTACCACTATTTTATGTAGATCATTACAAAGCAATTTCTATCTCAATAATACTATATATAATACCAAGTCCAACAAAAAGAAGAGATTCATTCAATAGAGCTTTATTTGGTACATACCTCTCTTGGCATCAAGGTTTTTGGAATAACCCTACAATAAATAAAAGAATATACCGGTTAATAACAATGCATACCGAAACCGGTTTAGATGTCCATCTACAATTAATTAATATAGTTGACCATTTTGGTATAGATAATTGAAACGGGATTCTCTCATAGCACAAACAAAACACACACATACGAGAGAACTAGTTGTAGCTTAATTTTAGTAAATAATTTAAAAGGCAAAGAGCCACTTTTTGGACAAAGGAAACATGCACAGATCCTTTTTTGTCGTTGTTATGTTGCTTCTCTAATTAGAATCAACTATCTCTTCACATAACCAAAGATTAATCAATTATCAAATTCCATGCGACAAATTTCATGCATGTAGATAGTCATAATCAACGGTCAAATGTTTAAAACACAATGATGAGTAATGGTTTACTTGGAACTAGCAAATGCATCATATACTAGAGAGAGAGAACAAACCCTAGAACATGGCGACCACCATGATGAACAGCCTGAGAGACGAGACCCATAAGCCCCACGCTACCACCTCCGTATACCAAATCAATCCTTCTCTCCACCTTCAACCACATTCACACCATCAGTTTCTTTAATTATTATTATTATAATATATATGCATTATTTATGATGATAACAGAGTTTTCATGATGAAAGACGAACACGTGTCACAAACCCAAACCCACAATCGTCCCCAAAAAGAAGCAACCACATCAAATATCAAATCTCAATTAAGAAAAAAGGAAAAAATAGCTCATCATCATCAATCCTAATCTCAATGGTCACCATCCTATTAATACTATTATTATTACCTACAGATCAATCTCACAAATACTACTACTACTATTTAGTTCTACAAAGTAGGGGTTCTAATTATTAGTATTAATTTTTAAAATATTTTGTGTTGTTGAAGAAGTACACCCCACAACACACGCTTTGTACATAGAGTCATTATTCTTCCAACGAACATTTTTTGGTTTTTATTGTCTCCCTCGAGGCAATAGAAAAAACTGTCATTATTATTTATCTTCCCCGTAAACAAAATCATTGGTTATACTTGGAAACTTAAGTTATAGGTTTAAGAAAAATCATAGGAAACCTCAGAGATCCAGAGTAATGGAAAAACAAGATATATGTGTGTAATAATGTAAAACTTACTAAAAATAAAAAATAAAAAAAAATCTTTAAAGAAGAGATCATGCAAGAGTGCTGCTCGAGTGACAGGCGGGTTACAGCTAAGCATAGTAGAAGCTACTATTGTGTCACCTCTCTCTCATGCCAATAACACAACAATAAACCATAGCACAAATTCGATTTCTCAAAAAAAAATTGAAAATCAGCATCCACACGTTTGGTAGATTCATCATTGTTCGTTGCAACACACAATCAAAACCCCATATAGCCAATGTTTCAAAGAAAGATTCTCAGTTCATATTTCAAATCAAATCTTCATCTTTTGAGTTCATATTAAATACCATCATATAGTTTTAAATCAATCAGTCTTTTTAGCAAACAACTAGTAAGAAGAAAAAGAAAAAGAAAAAGAGAGAGATATCTTAAAAGCTAAGTACTTACCAACAATACAAGAAGATGATTAAGAGTGTATCTTTGTGTTGAGTTGTGGATATGAATGTACATATAAACTATAAAATATACATATATGTGTGTGAGTGAGTAGAGAAAAAGTTGAAGATAGAACGTACCAACTCGTTACCCAATTGGATGGCAGCTTCTTGGTATGAAGGTTTTTTGCCGGAACTGCTTCCACAGAAGACACAGATCCTCTTGAATCTCGATTTTGTCTCTTCCATCCCTCTCTTTCTTTCTCTTTCTTTGTCTCTCTCTCTAGCTTAAAAGTTAAATTCTATGATTATTATGATGAATGAGACCACACTTCGGAATTGTGTTTAGTAGTATTTATATATATAGAGGAGAAGAAGGAGACTATAAATGCGATTCCCATGCCCTTCCCCTGTTATTAAATATTATTCTCCTAATGTTTCTAATTTTCTATTTTATTTTGTGTTCACTTCTTGCGAAGAATTAAACCTATCTTTTGGAGTACTATTATTTTAATTTGTAGTTTGAATATTCCAGTAGAAACTCTAAAACACGGCTTAAAAATACTTATATCTTATATATCCAGCTACTGTGTATATACCATTTTTTATTATAGTATGGTTATTACAACTTCCTTACATTTTAGTATAGTATTGTTTTATAATAGATATGTTTTGAAAAGTCATTTTGTGTCTGTATACGGCCGTGATTTATAATATGATCTCTAGATTTATTTTATTCATTTTTGTGTGGAAGGATTATATAAGATCTATCACAGGTTGGAAGATCTGTTCAGATTTTATATCTGATTAGTTCAATGCAACCAGATTCGTGGATCATGTTTTAATTTGAACATTTCATTTTTCTCAAACTAAGTAATGTCCATCTCACCAAAAACTATGTATTTTGTTGGATACTGAATGAAATCGGTCTGATCCATTTTTGATATCTAAATCTAAGTGTACAGAACCACTCGTGTACTGGTCTTCTATTTCATTTGTAGGAACAGCTATATGTCTTAATTTTTTTCTTTGCTAAAAGGAATTTTGAACTTCTAACAAAAATTAGGAAGAAGTAATTTGGACTTTAAATTCAACATTTTCTTTTTAATATGTACACACAGATAAAAACTCTTTGTATCATACATAATTATGATGGTTGCACACTTCCATTCTATATTTTGATTTCATCCATTGCTGTCAAATTAAACTATCACTTCATCCCTATGTTGTATAGAATGTGATCATGTGTGAACCCTTATAAGTTATTAAAAAACTATAAGTTAGAAGAACATCTTTTATATAATTACAACAATGCTAACATAGAAAGTATTCACTTTTTGAGTGATCAACGAATTCTTAGAAAACAGCTAAGATATTGCAATTTGCTCATTTAATATAATCTACATACACGTTGAAGATTTGACAACCACATGAAGAAGAAAGAGGTCAGTTTTCTAATCGATGTTTGGAATATTATATGTATAAGATATTGTAAGTTGTCTCATTGATCTGATTTGGTTTCGATTTGCTTCTTGTTTAACTATATTGGTGTAGAGGAAAGGATAGATAGTCAAATAAGTAAAAATTAACCGTTTTGTTTTGTATTCCTTTCGTTCGCGGTTTTGAAATTTGCATTGCAAAAGAAAATGTTAGGAAACTTTGGAATGATAGACAAACGTCGCAAGACATTTATAGTTTTTTGGTCATCTATAGTATATAGTTTCTTACTTCAATTTATTGGTCACCAGCCGTTTAAGAAAAACAAAATTCATTCTTTGCTGAAACAAATTATAAATTTTGTTTGATTAATGGATTTATTGTTCAAAGTCTGGCGAGGTGTCTCGTATATCACTTATTTAGTTCTTCACGTCATTATCAATTTTCAACCCTCTAAAGCAACAGTACCTCCGCGTATTCACATTTCACACCCACATTTTTTAGATTAATATTATATACTTTTTTAATTTCTTTGTCACACGTATATTACATTTTAAATGTGTGTGTGTTAGTAATATGAACAACAGAATAAAATCATCAAATATTTACAAAACTCCATTTAGTTTGATATTTAGAGCAATCTCTGTAAAGCAAGGGGATATATTTTTAGCGTTGAAGAATATAGTAAACGGCTTGTAGTTGATCTTAATCTATTGATTAATGAACATCCTCCTTTTTCTTTTGATGAACCAAGCAAGTATAGTTTCATAAGTAGAGGCAAAATATATATATATATATATATATAATAATTACTTATTAGTTTGGCATACATATATTTAAAAGAGATGTTGAATATATAACAGTTGTCAGCTGATGTAATCATCCAACAAAACTTGGATGATCCTTACATCGCATCTTTTGACTAAACCTTTTTACATCGCATCAAATTTGGATGATGCTTCTTAGACTTGAAGACCAAAGCAACACAAAACCATTAGAATAGAATAGATTAACAATACAGTTTTAACTTAGAGAAATTAAAAGTGCTTGTTACCTTTCCTAACTTTTCTTTTTGGCCGACAAATGTTTCTGAATATATTTGTAACTGAAAAGTGGAATTGACCAACAACAATATAGACTCGAATATTGGTAAAATCATAGAAGTTTGTTTTCTATGCAAATCCTAGTAAATTTTCACCTTGTCATCCTAACTCAAAATCATAATTAGAATGTAAAGTATCTTCCTAAAGATTCATTATTAAAGACAAGGTATGAAAAAAACCGAGTATCTAAGCTTTTTTTTTTGTCAACATCAGGTATCTAAATTTAGGTGTTTGCATAATTTGTGGAACTTATGTTGGATTTTAATTAGATCACAAATAATGAAATGCCAATATTTATATGTTACTATTAATAAAAAAAGATTGGAAGACCTTAAAAATAAGTATATAGAAGTCGCTTTCGCTAAGATAATCACGATGATCAAGAAGATTGTATGAGCTGTTCGTGTTACATATAAAAATTAGAAAGAAAAACTCATAGCATCTTTGATCACTTAGTATTAAATCTTTGTTAAAGACAAAAATAGATACTTCGTTGTTTTTCTATTATCTTCCCTCTTCTTTCTATTTTTTTCTTTCAGACCATATTTGATGGTAATGTAAGCAAAATAATGATGAGCTGTGTTGTGGACCTTGTGGTATTGTAACGTCCCCTAAAGGCCCATTAATCATTCATATTGGGCCTTGAAGACCCAATTAAGTTACGATACCCTCTAAACGATTCAGCGAGTTTCAGTAGAGTGGCACCGAGTCTTCTTCAACCTTTGGCGAAAAACCCCAACGATCACAGTAATGGAGATTAGGGATGACTACAAATTCCTGAGAATTCAAGACGCTTTCAAGGCATTGCATCTCCATGTTAACCTCATTGGAGTCATCGTCGAGCTAGGTTTCTCCACCGGCTCTGGTAATCTTGAGCTCATGTTTTTGCAGTTTCAATCTAATATACAAAACTTTCCGAAAACTTCCATTTTCATTGATTAATCGAAAAATTTGTTACACAGATTGTTCATGTACGCTCAAAATCGTCGACCCATGGCATTCAGGATCTGGCCTTCCCGTTAAATTCGTCGCTCGTACCACTCAAACGCTTCCTCGTGTTGAATCAATTGGGGATATAATCTTGCTTTCACGTGTAAAGGTTGGTCCATACACCATTCTATTTCAGATATTGATTGACACTTTTCTTCTGGGTTTTTGATTTTGATTTCTTAAACGCAGATTGTGCTGATTAACCGGAAAATCACAGCTCTCTGTAATGAAACATCTTCTTCTTCTACGTTTGCGCTGTTTAATGGGAAACATGGCGTTGGTTTTGTACCATACCAGTCGTTACCAAAATTTCTGATTAGGGAACAGGATAAGAGCTTCTTATCTAATCTGAGAGAATGGTTGATTACTTACAAGTTCGAAGATGGTAATTAATGATATAATCACATTGCTGGTTAAATCTTCATATGCAAATAGTTTCTTTGTATTTGATCTCAAATGGGTTCTGTGTATTTGGTAAGGTTCGGTTGTTCTAAGGTTTGTTTTGTTTTATGATAGGGTCATGCTGTTTCACACCCTTGAAAGATATCAAAGAAGGGGAATGTTCAAACCTATCTTGCCTGGTAGGTTGATCTTTCTTAAAAAGAGTTTATTTTGGTTTTTATCTTTCTATTTATGGAACGGGAAGTGTTTTAAAGTGTATTGTGATCTGTTATCTCTTTGACTTTGTTTCTCATTCTTTGTTTCTTATTGAAGATTGTTCACATTTCCAAGGTCTATAAAGATAAGTGGTACATTTATGTTTGGGATGGAACTGAGCTGCCACCGTGCAACATCTTGGTAAAGTAAGTATATTGTTTCCTCATCTGAATACAAACGAGTATCAAAAAGTTTCTCTTATGCGTCTTATATTCATTTTCTAGCTTCTGTTCTCGTCTCACTCTTGACTTTGGCTTACAATTTGACGTCATAACAGGTCAGAAAGGCTTCCTTTATGTGTTGAACCCGANCTTGAGCTCATGTTTTTGCAGTTTCAATCTAATATACAAAACTTTCCGAAAACTTCCATTTTCATTGATTAATCGAAAAATTTGTTACACAGATTGTTCATGTACGCTCAAAATCGTCGACCCATGGCATTCAGGATCTGGCCTTCCCGTTAAATTCGTCGCTCGTACCACTCAAACGCTTCCTCGTGTTGAATCAATTGGGGATATAATCTTGCTTTCACGTGTAAAGGTTGGTCCATACACCATTCTATTTCAGATATTGATTGACACTTTTCTTCTGGGTTTTTGATTTTGATTTCTTAAACGCAGATTGTGCTGATTAACCGGAAAATCACAGCTCTCTGTAATGAAACATCTTCTTCTTCTACGTTTGCGCTGTTTAATGGGAAACATGGCGTTGGTTTTGTACCATACCAGTCGTTACCAAAATTTCTGATTAGGGAACAGGATAAGAGCTTCTTATCTAATCTGAGAGAATGGTTGATTACTTACAAGTTCGAAGATGGTAATTAATGATATAATCACATTGCTGGTTAAATCTTCATATGCAAATAGTTTCTTTGTATTTGATCTCAAATGGGTTCTGTGTATTTGGTAAGGTTCGGTTGTTCTAAGGTTTGTTTTGTTTTATGATAGGGTCATGCTGTTTCACACCCTTGAAAGATATCAAAGAAGGGGAATGTTCAAACCTATCTTGCCTGGTAGGTTGATCTTTCTTAAAAAGAGTTTATTTTGGTTTTTATCTTTCTATTTATGGAACGGGAAGTGTTTTAAAGTGTATTGTGATCTGTTATCTCTTTGACTTTGTTTCTCATTCTTTGTTTCTTATTGAAGATTGTTCACATTTCCAAGGTCTATAAAGATAAGTGGTACATTTATGTTTGGGATGGAACTGAGCTGCCACCGTGCAACATCTTGGTAAAGTAAGTATATTGTTTCCTCATCTGAATACAAACGAGTATCAAAAAGTTTCTCTTATGCGTCTTATATTCATTTTCTAGCTTCTGTTCTCGTCTCACTCTTGACTTTGGCTTACAATTTGACGTCATAACAGGTCAGAAAGGCTTCCTTTATGTGTTGAACCCGATATGTTGCCTACATACATATTACGTAAGTTTCCTACTTTTGGTTCCGTTTTGAGGATCATAGTAGATAGAGTTAGTGAGAAACAGGCCATTCACTGTCTCCAACCTGGTCAGCACGTGAAGTTTCTGAACATTTTCTTTCAAGTAAATATGGGATTATGGAACGCCACTTTTACTCCCTCTACAAAGATGCAATACACAGTGAGCAGAGAGATGCAAGCCTTTAGTCCTCAAAGGTTTTCTTCTGACGCTTTTTCTTATCCTGTGAGTTGGTGTTATGCTTCGTCCGTTTGTTCTTCAGCTTAAAACACACGTTTTTTTTTACAAATTCAGCATGAGAGGAGAGAAGTTTTCATCTAGATGGAACCCCATCACACGTTGTATTAGTCGTTCACATTCAGGAATCACAGGTAATAATAACCAACTCATAGTTTTGAATTGTAGAAATTTTACAAAACGCTGACAGTTTTGGTAATATAAGTACTAATGGTTTAATCCTTTTCAGGGGTTGCCCATGAGGACGCTCCTTTTGTTTCTCTGATGGACATCCTCACCTATCACAATGTAATGTGTGCCAAAAGCTTAGATTTGTCCCAAGTTGTAGAACAATGTGTGTAATGAAAACCCTCTTGAATTGATGTATAGTTATGCTTATGCAGGTGACCGCTAAATTCAGATGTATTGTTCGATTCATACAAGTGTATCCCCAAGATATCAGAAAACTCCGCGATTCCAACGGAAAGATCAAATTGCTAGCGATATTGGAAGATGCAACTGCCAGGATCCACGCTTCTCTATATGCTGATGAAGGGGTAAAACAACTAATGATTGTTGAGTTCATGGAGGATTTGATTGTCCAATATTTTATATCTGCAAATTCTATTGACAGGAGAAGTTTTTCGGGTGTGACCAATCGGATGAAGAGGCTATAGTCAAGAAGATGAATAGATTGTTGGGAGGTGAGGAGATGGAGCAAGTGCCAAGAAATCCTCCATGGGTGCAATGTTGCTTGGTCTCGTTCTACAAACACAAAATGGATCAATGGGGAAGCAGAAGATTCCGGATTTTTGATACATGGATCAATGCTTCATGAGGCACAATAAATCAATGACAGATCATAATGTTTAATTGTGGTGATAGAGTTATTAACATTAACAAAATGTAGGATACTTATGTTTAACACCCATTCCAAGGTAATTTTAAAAGAAATTAAAATGTAATATAAAAAAGTAATTTATTTATTTACATGGAACAATACAATAGAACATAAAACAAATATATACCTCTCGAACGATATAACAGAAAAGTCCCATGTATCACAAATAAATAATGAAGCAAAACACAATCTAAACCTCAAAAATAAGAATCAAATAAATATAAAAGTGTATATGATGAAATCGAAGACTATAAAACCATTGACTTTTGACTACCATCAAAAGTCAACATCACACTTGGTCCGCTGAAACTGAAACCCGCTGGTCGTAGAGTTACTGAGAGGAACCTTGAGTTCGCACTTGATGTTCGGCTTGAACCTCCAAGACTTGATCAACCCAAACTTAAACCTAACCCTCAGTCTAAGCTTCGTATCGATCCTATAGATCTTAGAATTCACATCCTCGTCCAGATCCTTCCTGTCTTCGCCGTCAAGCAACACCAACTGCTGTCCTCCGAGTTTAGTTCCAACCACTGTCGTGTTCTTATGACCCTGGTAAAACGGCGAGATGTTACTGGACCCAAACCGCTGATCACCGTAGAGTCCTCTGACCTCGATCTGGTCATAGTAAACACCGATCCGTCGGTTAGGGTTACGGATAGTGAAGTTGAGTTCGAGATTGTATCGGATGTTGTTTGTGGCTGGGTCGAGTGTGAACTCGGTGAGCTTAGCATCGGTGACGTGGAACTTAATACCGTTGGGTCTGAATATGAGCCAGATGATCAAAGCAGCTATGCCTAACAAGACGGCTATGGCTATGAGGATGTTGAAGATGACGCTCAAGATACAGCAGCCGCAGCAGCCAAGACAGTCACCTAAACAACCGCATCCGCCGCCGCGTCTGCCGTGGCTGTGAGAGACTTTCTTCGGCGGAGGAATCGATGGTCCGTAATACGCACCGTTTAAGTCTGACATGATTAAAAATGCCTCTGAGAATAAAGATTTGAAAAGAAAAGTTTTTAGGTTGGTATGATATTGAAAAAGTAATAATATGATTTAGTGAAGAAGAAGAAGAAGCAGAGGACATATATATATATATATATATACACCGTAGAGATAACGTGTATTAGATAACACGATTTAGCTTGACGCGGTTTTGTGTTTTTTAAAAGTCAATGGTGACGCGCGGACCGTTTTAATCAAGAGGTTACTTGCGAGATGCGACACCGTTATTAGATATTTATGATTTTTAACAGTTTAATTAACATTTAAGATGGTTTCTCATATTTTTTACATTTAATATGTTTATAATTAACAGTTTTTTTCTCCCTTGCAGTCTATAGATTAATTGGTGATTGATGAGATTAATTGGAGGATCGGATACAAAGATATCTATATATATTTTGTCTATATAATATATGTACTTGTGGGAATGTGATGATCTTTAGTGCGGTGGTTGGTTTGTGAATTGGGTAAAGAGAGTTACATTTACAATGTAATACTTCCTGTAAGCTTCGGAGAAACTTCCTCAATAGCGACTGCGATAAGATAAGCCACGCCATTGTTTTCGAATCTTGACGAAAGACTTTTTGAGGAAAAACTTCTAAAATGGGGAATTTTTTTTATAAGTCTATACTATATATACGAAAGTTGTAACATTATTTACAAGCCAGTCCCGGTCCAGGATATATTACAATTATATGTATTATTAACATAACTTTGATCTATTTGTTTGCAAGTTGAAACTAATTAAAGTGCAGATCATATCACAATTATATGTATAAAACTTTGATTTTGGGGGAGAAATAAGAATCGAACTTTGTTTTCGGGGATATCTATATCGTAGTCAAAGGTCGAGTTCTATCTGGCTAGATATGATAGTTCTCGGGGGAAAATAGCTTGTTTCCCGGGGTTTCCATATGTTTATTTTTATAAATACAAGAACAGATCTACTGCTAAAAGTTATTTTGATCAATTAGTGAAAATTAATGTTTAATTTGAAAGATTTCTCAACTTCAAAGAAAACTGAACATTGCAAAGACTTTTTGTTTTGTTTTGGTTATTAACATTGCGAAGACTTGGTTTTAATGCTAAAAGCAAGGAAAGCTAAGGGAGGTTTAGTGTTGGCATGATGTGACCTGTAGTTGTATACAAAGATTAGGTGAAGACATGCTTTCAAATGTTACATCTTTCTTAAATGAGAAAGGTCAATCAGATTTAATAAAAGAATTACTATTAAACTAGCTAGATCGCAACTGAACAATTCATATATAATTATAAATACTGTAATATCTAAAGTATTCTTATAATATGAGATGTGATGTTTTTTTTAATTCAGGTAGTCGTTAAAGTTTAGGAAATTTGTATCTCTTTAAAACTATATTTTATTGTCTTATCTTTAAAGAAAAACCTGGTGAACTAGAGTTTAATCCGGTGTTTAGTGTGTCGTAATCAAACATTAAAATAAATAGACAAAACAGAAAGTTGTATCATGATTCATGATTCATTTTAGTTAAGTTATCTTTTGGTTATGAGGATGAATGTTTAGTGAACGTAAATGTATATTTGTTCATTTTTCGGTTCCCATTATATCGTCATACCTAATGTAGAATTAGTAATAGTAAGGGATTAAAAATCAAATCCACCTAAATTTAAAAATCACACACATGAAAAGGATTTTGAAAAACTAGCAAAAGCTACAGAGGAGTTTTTGCCAAAAAAAAGAAAAAAAACCTACAGAGGAGTTTTAATCTTAACATACAAAAAATCTAAGTGACATAATATTTTCTGTTGATGAACAAATTCATCAACTACTACGAATCTTATGTATAAACAGTTACACGCTTAGTAAAATGTATTAACATGACTTAAAACGACAAAAAGGGAAGTTTTTGTAGATAGCTGTGTATTTTTGTCATCTGCTTTTCTTACGGTATAACTTCGGTTCCAAACTTTGTAAATTCATGGACTCATGGGCGTAAAGGATCAATTACCTAGATTTTCAATTAAAATATATATGTTCATACAAGTTTTATAAATTCGGCAGCGTGTACTATGAAACCAAACACGTGGGAGAGTTAGTAGATTACAATGGGACTAAGATTTGTTTATTTTTGTTTTTGGTTGAAAAATGCATAATAACAAAAATAA
>NC_025697.1:2454152-2507866 GCF_000633955.1 Camelina sativa
ACCTGCATTAGACAATGACACCGTAACACAACGTACACGAGCATTAACGGAATGGTTAAATTGGTTATCATACCTATTAGATATTTTCACTTATATAAAAATTCATGTGTCGTCACATTAACTGGATCAGCACAAAATCATAGTCAATGAAACAAGAGAAGATGCATATATTATAGTTATGTGAAAAAAGAATACTACCAATTAAAAGTCATATTTTTCATAATAATAACGCAACCGGTTGATTAATGTAATTCTTGCTATTATTACTCCGTGACGTAAATAAAAAAAAAATAGTTATAAAAACTTAACTGCTACGAAAATTATGAAAATTATGAAAAATCCGTGACCTGATATCACCGTATCGTTAAGTGGTCTTCTACTATTCTTCATACATCAACACTGCAAGGCTTGGCGATCCTATATTTCATGGCGTTCTTTCCGACCATAACTCCGGCAGCACTATTCCCAACGTTAATAGACGCCGGACAATTCACGTGGAGGTGATATTCACCGGTGATGAAACTTCCGACTTTCCAACGGATTTGGCCGAAGAGATAGAGCGTCAACTCGATCGTACCAGGTTGGTCTTGAACGATAGGCAAACCGATGACCGAAGAAACGGGGACGGAGTTTCCACCGATGATAGGAGACCACATCTTGGTTTCTTTGTGTCCCTGATAAGTCGGAGAGATCGCAGTCTGCCAAGTGATCTGTTGGTTATGGTAAGAAGCGTAGACGTTGAGACGGTCGTAGTAGATACCGATCTTGTCGTTAGGGTTTTCAGAGGAGATAGAGACTTGGAAGTTTGAGTTGAGGATGTTCAGTGGATTGCCGGAGATGTTGAAGTTGGAGACGATGGCCTCTTCAAGGGAGAAGCGTGGCTTCGACGGTTGAAGGACTACCCAAACTAGGAAAACTGCGAGAATGATTACAAAAAGGATTACAAAGAGTATTATGACTGGAAAGAATTTACGGCAGCCGGATGAGTGGCTGTGGTGAGAGCCACATTCTTTTATAGCCATGTCGGACGAAGCTCCGGTGGTCGTATAGGATCGAAGGTTTTGGTGGTGTCGTACAGAGAAAGAGCTCTGGGTGGCCTTTTTATATAAAAGAAACGTATATTCTCGTTATAGAAAGTTTAGTTTAATAATGATAAATAGAAAGTATGGTAATGCAAATATTATGAAATTTGGAAATCAAATATTATGAAGGGATTATATTATTTGGTATTATACGATAGGAAAAGGAAATTAATGGTAAAAATAGAAGAAAGAAGTAACAGGAAAAAACGATCTCTAGACTTTTTTTCTGTTTAAACTTTAAAGGATGGTAACTTCATGGAAAAGTAAATTGACCCACCAAATATATAAACTTTATAGAAATATAGATTTGTACATTATACATTTAATTAAGAAAGGAAATTGTACATTAATTCCATTTAAAGAACAAAAGAGATGAAATTTTTACCCTCTTTTTTTTTTGTATACACTTGTTATAATTTTTATTAACATTTGTCCAAAAAAAATAAAAATTATATTAACATAGCCTCATATTATGTTTACAAAAAGAAAACGTATTGGGCTTTGCTTTGGGTTAATAAATAGCCCAATGGCCTTTTTGGGCTCACCAATTGAAACGGCGTCGTTTAATTGTCTGGGCGAGTTAGGGTAGTATCGTAATAATATACTATTTTTATCACTTGTGTGAGAGAGAAGAGAACAACATAAAAACCAATCACCGATAGCTCTGACTCCGAGCGCCGGGACGAAGGAGGAAGCCTCTAAATTAATTAGTTGCCGTCGTCTCGCCATGGC
Organism: Camelina sativa; assembly: GCF_000633955.1. Lineage (NCBI taxonomy): Eukaryota > Viridiplantae > Streptophyta > Magnoliopsida > Brassicales > Brassicaceae > Camelina > Camelina sativa. The sequence continues at coordinate 2,455,967 of NC_025697.1, forward strand.
CGTGAAGGCTTCTGGATTGATAGGGAGATCAGCAATCTCAGTTCATCTAGACTTCTACTCGTTTCCTGTGAAACTCTCATGCTTGAAACTTCCCGTCACTTCTCCTCCAAAGCCACTGGTGGTTTTATCAGTGGCCTTATCGTCGTCTCCGGCAAGAACAGTTGAGTCTCCTCCGGTTGGTTACCGGAAAAATGTTGGGATTTGTCTCGTTAGCCCATGTCGAAAGGTAGCTTCTTTTCTCCCTTTATATCTCTCTCTCTCATCGCTCTCTCTATCTGATTTGGAACAAATTTTGATTTTGAATTGGTTTTGAATTTGCAGATTTTTACGGCGTCAAAGATTCATATTCCGGATACTTGGCAGATGCCTCAGGTGAATCTTCTACAAGCTCGTCCTTTTGTTTTCTGAGTAGTTTGATTGATTTGGAGAGCTTAGCTCTCACTTGTCACCTAGCAAGAGCTCCTTTGTAGTGTATTGAGTGATAAAGTTCTTATCTTTATTGCTATGGAGGTATTGGGTTTCACATTTTAGGGGATTGTTCATTTGAATATACAAAGTTGTAACTTTGGTAAGGACCAAATGCAATGACAATAAGGATCTCAAAACGGGCAGTGAGGATATTAGAAAGTGAAACTGAGAAGTAGGTTAGGCTGGAGATTCACCAGTTTATCAATATTGGCCATAGGTTTATTAACTCAGCTTGTACAGGGTGGTGCTGATGAGGGAGAAGATTTGAGAAACGCTGCCTTTAGAGAGCTGAGAGAAGAAACAGGGGTTACCTCTGCGGAATTCATTGCGGAGGCACGCTTTTTGACATCTCTCTCATAGTAAATTGTTATATCTATTTCAACAAGATTCATTTTTAATTGCTTTGTGTATCACCAAACTGAGCTTTTGACTATTGTAAACATCTAGATTCCAAACTGGTTGACCTATGATTTTCCCCGAGAAGTGAAGGATAAGCTTAACCGGAAATGGCGAACAAGCTACAAAGGCCAAGCTCAGAAGTGGTAACAACTAAAGCTTATAGTCTAACATATCTGTAGAAACAATCCCTGTAGCTGCAAATACAAGATATAAACAATTGTTTGTTCATTGATGGTTGTCTGATACAGGTTTCTCTTCAAGTTTACTGGCAAAGAGGAAGAGATAAATCTCCTTGGAGATGGTACTGCAAAACCAGAGTTTAAGGTGTGGTCGTGGATGCTACCAGAACAAGTGATTGAACATGTGAGTGTAGTTTTTGGCTTTAGCGTACACTTATTATACTTGTGTGTGTGTGTGCCTGAATTGTGGTGCCTTATCATCATTCTTTCTTTCTCTGACAGGCTGTATATTTCAAGAGACCTGTCTATGAGCATGTCATAAAGCAATTCAACCCTTATTTTATGGATGAAGAGAAGGTTTCCATGGACTCGTCTAAAGATTGAATGTGCCCGACAACAAGATTCACCAAGTGAATACACAGAGTAGGAGGAAAACAATCAATTCATTATACAAGTTTCTCTTGAGCACCGTTATTATTATATATGAAAATTGAATGAATCTACTTTATGTTCAGACATTGATCTTGTAGTTTGATACTATATATATAAATCCTCACGAATTAGTTAATTGCTGATGATCCAGAGAAAGACCTTTGAGATACAATTGGTACTCCCTCTCTTTAACACGTCATATAGTAGTTGCCTGCAGCCTTTTGCATTGTGTCCTCGATCGACCCTAACTTGTTGACCCTTGGTGTAACGTTAAAGCTCATCCGATCTCGTCTGAATGTAATATCTAGATGCTGCAAGGAAAGGAAAAAAAATACATGTTTGTTTGCTTCGTTGAGGATTCAGAAAGTATAAATAAGTGACTAACCGATAAGAATATGTTCATCCCGTTGACAAGTGGGAGTGGAGGGTTAGTAATACACATGGTTGGTGATATCTTATCAACCACAATCACTTGGTCAGCCATATAGGTCGCCATTGTTAAGTCATGCTCCACAACAATTGCGGCTTTCTCCATGCGTAAAACGTACCGCCTTATGGCCATTGCAGCGTTGATTCGCAGCTCTGAGTCTAGATACGCACCTGGCTCATCGATCAGGTAGACACTCGCAAACTGCATAGGAACAATTTTTCTCAGATAAGTAACAAAATGTTATCAAACTTTTGAGCTTTTATGATTGAAAAAATTGTAAATACCCTCCCAAGGCAGATAGTTAAGGCAACTCTCTGCGTCTCCCCACACGAGAGTGAGTCTACTTTTCGATCAAGCAACTGCTCCATCTGAACCGGTTTCATCACATCTGATATGAAATCAGGATGCATGTCTGCCAAATGAAGACTCAGTTCTGGCAATTGTCTGACAGTACACTCACCCTTCCAAGCAATTCTTTGCGGTTTGTATGAAACATAATCCATCGGTTGGAAATTTTCTACATTGTCTGGCAATTGTCTGACAGTACACTCACCCTCATGTTTCATTGTTGTGTCTTTATCCAAGTCCTTGGTAAGATGTGCCATGCGCCCATGCCTAGAAAGAAACAACATCACAACTGTGTCATAACAATTCTACTCTGGCAATCGATGACAAGGTAGAACATACAATGAAACATGAGGTACACAAAAAAAGAAGAGTTGCATTACGTCATAAGTTCTGTGTTTACCTTGTTTCAAACTATAAAATGTTCTTCGACAAGAATGAATCGAGAGAGATTTGGCTTGTTCTGTTTTTTTTCTTTTCTTTTTCTTTTGTTGGTTGGTTCATGGTTGTAACTTGTAAGAAAGGGTTTATATATACACCTAGAAAAAGATCCATTCCATTAATAGAAATCAAATCCTTAACTTTATATTTTATTTAAATATCTCTAGTTTGTTTATAAATCCTCACCGATTAAATGAATTAGGATACAACTTTAATTAGTACTACAAGCTCGTATTAAATATTTAAGACTCTATAATAAAGTAAACTAAACCCTTAATGAAAATTGAAAAAGTTATGTACCTTAAATTTATTATGCATTTTCAATAGAATACCTTTTTCAAAAAAAATAATAATAAAAATTGAAAAAGTAATTTTTTTTTTTTTAACAACATAAGATTGACTCAAAGAAAAAGTAAATTTAAATAATCTTAAATAAAAATAATATGAAAAAATTGAAAATATTAATAATTGTGAGAGAACTAAAATAATTTTAATTAAACCTTAAACCCTACGTGGCCTTTGTCTTTTTTCTTCTCTTAAAATCGTCGCCGGCGGTTAGTGGGGGTTACTCAGGAAGAGAGTTACTTAAAAAATAATATATAATATTAAGAAAGAAGAAAAAAAATAAGAGAATCGGTGCTTGAGTTACTGGCTGAAGAAACGTTACTCTTAACAAACAGCCAGTTGTCATATTTCTAATGGTTGCCATTAATAAAAAATAAAATATATATATGTATGATTAAAATATTAATTTTTTTTTTTAAAAAGTAACGGTTGCAGTGGTGATGGTCTTATGATTGTAACAATTGTAAATACTCACATTCGCAAGGCACATAGTAGTTCTGGGCATTCGGTTAACCATTCGGTTTCGGTTCGGTTGTATTCGGTTTCAGTTATTTTGGATATAGTAATATAGTAACCATTTGGATATTTTTGAAATTTCGGTTCGGTTCGGTTCGGTTTCTTTCGGTTTGGTTTCGGTTTGGTTATTTAAATAAATAACCATAACTAACATAAATTATATTAACATTAACCAAATAAACCAAATATAACCAAAACTAACCGAATATAACCAAAATTAACCAAATATACAATAACAAAAATACAAAAAAGGGAAAAATATGGATTCAATTTTACAAAATAGTATTTAACTTTGTAAATTCAAAATAATAACATTTACATATATTGATTATTTAAAATATTTAATTGTTTTGAATCTAGAAATAATTTATATTTTAAGTTTATTTTATAGTTTTGCATAATATTAAGTATATAATATTTGATATCTTCTAGGTTTTCGGATATTTCGGTTAACCATTTAATTGTCGGTTCGGTTCGGTTCGGTTTCGGTTAGTTTGGATATAGATTTTTACTAACCATTCGGGTATTTGAAGAATTTCGGTTCGGTTCGGTTTAGTTTTTTTCGGTTCGGTTTCGGTCGGTTATTTGATTATCGGTTATTTTGCCTAGCCCTAACAGATAGTTAAGGCAACTCTCTGCGTCTCCGGACACGAGAGTGAGGCCACTTTTTTCCCTTAACATATTTTTTATCCCTTACAAGGCTTACTTTTTTTTTTTGTTAATGAAAATTGAAAAATTTATGTACCTTCAATTTATTATGCATTTTCAACAGAATACCTTTTTCAAAAAAAAAATAATACTAAAATTGAAAAAGTAATTTTAAATAAAAATAATACGAAAAATTGAAAATAATAATACTTATGAGAACTAAAATAATTTTAAAATAACCTTAAACCCTACGTGGCCTTTGTCTTTTTTCTTCTCTTAAAATCGTTGCCGGCGGTTTCCTCAGCACCACCGCGAAATCGGAATCGTTTTAGCCGGTTTGATTTAATTAAAACATCTAAACCGGTCTAATTAAAAAGGCTAACCTTAACCGATAATACAGTCCTCTCTCTTTCTCGTCGCTCTTCCGCCACCACCTCTGTCTCCGTTATTAGGTTTTTGTGAGACTCTTCTTGACTGAAGAGTTTTTATCCTCCGAGATTGTTTATCTCTAAGCTTCAGAATTTGAATAGCTTCTGGTGTTTTACGTAGCTGTATAACACAATGGTTCGCTCCAAGGCTCCTGCAAAGAAGCAGCAGAAGAAAGGAATTGATTTCAAGGTTGCGTTTTTTTTTTTTAACATCGCTGTTGTCTTCCATGAATCTTCTTCTTCTTCTTCAAGTGTTTGATGAATTGTTCTGATGATGTTTTGTTTTATTTTGGCAGAAAATTAAGAGAAAGCTTGGGAGGAAATTGCCTCCACCAAAGAATGCAACTAACACTGAGGTTAAATCCAAAGGTATCTGCTTTCTCCTGCAAATTTCAAACTTTTTTTCTTCCCTTATTAGCTTCTCTGCGTATGTAAGGTTGAAACTCTCGTTGTTTATATTGCAGCAATTATACTTCCTGAGCAAAGTGTGGCAGCTGAGAAGAGTGGCTTTGCTACAAGTAAGAAAGGCTTGACCTTGATGGAACTTTTGAATCAAACTCCACATCACAATGCCAAAGTTCGCAAAGGTCCTTCTTTTTTTTTCCTCTCTCTCTCTCTCTTACTTATGAGTAAATTATGATTCCCTGCTATGTTGTTCGGTTGATCAGTTTTTTTGGTTTTTCTTTGTGTAGAAGCTTTACATGGTCTCAAAGACATTTTTAAGAATCATCCAGCTGAGCTGCAGTCACTTAAATATCTTATAGTACAGACACTCGCGGGACGCGTTAGTGATACTGATAATCTAGTGAGAGATACTTTTTATCAATTATTTGAGACTGAGATCTTTCCTTCTTGTAAAGAGGTATCAGTTCTTCTCCTTTTTTTTCTCCACTTGTTCCGAGATGTCAATTTGAATTTTTATTTTGGTTTATAGTCTGTTTCTTATGCATAATTTTATATGTGTGAATCGATTCAGGATAACCAGGGCCCTATGGTGTCACTTTTAATGCCAAGCATATTTATCGCTATGGTTAATTCAGCGATTGATGTTCGTTTGATGGCTTTCAAATTTTTCCACCTTGTTGTGGAGTATTACCCGTCTACCTTTTCCCTGTATGCTGAAAAGGTGACTACATTTGATTTCTTGGATTATGACACAGACTGTTACATTTCCAGTTTTTGCCTGTACTGTTTCTTTTTTATACCTTTACTCTTGCAAGAGTTTCCCTGAGATTTCTAGCTGTTACTTGTTGCAGATTCTCGAAAACTACAAAGATATCATTCAGAAGAACCATTTTTATGTGCAAGATAAAAGCAAGCTAAAGGTAGCTCTGTCAGGGTTGGCACATTGCCTGTCGCTTTTGCCATGTGATGAGAGTGACATCGAATCACAAAAAAAGGTATCTATTCAATTTCCACTCCGGATGACTCCAAAGTTCTTGTTCATGACAGGAAGTAGCATAGCAACGTATATGGTTATGCCATTTCTTTTTTTGGTGGTCTATCTTATTAGAAGAGTTGATATATAGAATGCATCTATATCTTTAAATCAGAGGGAACCATATAGAGAGCAAAATCTACCTCTTGGAGAGACTATAATATTTTCAAAGAAAGATGACATTTGTCATCAAGTTTCCTCTAATATTGGTGGCACTGTCTTATGAAATTAGTCCAGAGATCCTTTGTATTTATTAAGATGTCTTTAGTTTTAAATACTTGCCTAATCACTCTGGGAATGTGCTCTGTTTTGCCTATTCTAACCTGTTCGTTTTACATTTTGTGCCCTTTTTTAATCTTTTGTAGGGACCTTTACGGAATGAACCGCTACTCGCCTATGAGCAGGATGCTGCAAAAGAATGTGCTTGTATGTGCCATCTATCTTCTTTTCTCATCAATAAGTTATCGGTATATGGCTTGTATCATGTTTTCTTGAAGATTATGCACTTTGCAACCGAACAACTAGTCCATTTTCCTTTGCCATCATTCGTCTCTAGTAAAATCTATAGATTGTCTCTGCAAAGCTCTGAAGAAATTAGTAGCTGTTGCATATTTAATGTTCCATCGCCTGTTTTCTTCTTTGCTGTCTCTCCTCACAATTCATGTTCCATGGTTTGGATGTAGAAATTTCGCCACTTAGATTTGATTTTCTGGATAAATTGGTAGTACCAATCAACTAATCTCTCGTTTACAATGATATCGGCACTGAATAAATGGTTCCTTTTTCTATGATTTTGCATGTGCTGAATTTACGCTAAACATGTTTCTTTGTGTTCTGTCAGATTTTGCCCATGTCTCCGAAAGATTGAAGGATATTGTTGGAATCTTAATCAATTGTTTCGAAGATTTCATTCCATTGATTCATGCTCCGCGAGGATTCGATGCACCATCATTTAACTGTATCAACCATATACTTTGCAGCATAGATTATGCAATCAAATTTTCCATTCGTAGGCACACTCAAAGACATACTACAAGGCTACCTGCATCTGAAGAAGTCACTCTGATGATATTGGACCAAGACATTACATCATTGTTATCAAGAAAGTTACTTGGTTCTTTTCCCCTCAATCCAGAAAACAATCTTTCAGAAAAGGTGTGAAAATAGTTAATTGAAATTCTTTTATGGTTATCTTTAGGTTCTCCCTGCCTAGTAAAGTACTCTTATTTACTTGCCAAATAGTGACATTAGCAAAAAAAAAGCTTGTATCACATGCTTGCTTTACTCTTCTGTCTAAAATTCCCCTTCCTGATTGCAAAGCATTCCCTTCCTGTCATCATCTGTATTCTCCATATGATTACCATCATCTGTATTCTCCATATGATTATATCTTATGTGTTGCTTATTATTGTATTAGATCTTCCTAACACTAGTTGATTGTCTGTTGACAGATTGATGAAAGGTACTTTATTCTCAACAGTGGACTGGCAAAAATCTTTTTGACAGTAAGTGAATGGAGCCTCTTTCCTACTGATCTTTCCAACAGATTTCTGGAATTTGTTGAGAATACACTACTAGGCAAGGTTAGCTCTCTCACTACTTTACATTAATATATAACTAAAGCTGATTAGTTATTAGTTAACTTTTTTTTTATGTCCGTCCCTCTGTCTGCATTGTATCTGATAAACGGCAAAATCTACACGGAAAAAAGTTCCTCACTGCGATTTGCGAACATTTATTTTACAGATCACCAGGAGCATTAAGTTTCACGAGAAGACTTTACTTGCACTCTTGCCCTTTTTTTCAAAACTTATATTGAGGGTGGACCGTGATTGGAGAGATAATCTTCTGCAGGTTCGTCTAAGATCCTTTGAGCAATTTTAGTTAGGCAGGAGGATATACTTAATTAATTAGTTCCTTCGATAGCTAGCAGTTACATCATTTTATATATGATTGTTGGTATTACGTTTCTATCTTCAGGCATTTACTACTACCTTCAGCGTTTGCAAACCAGAGTCAACACTTAAATTAGCCTGCATTTCAATTATCAGAGACGTGGTTATCCCTGTAAGTAATTTTTCCATGATATGTTGTTCAGTCTTGGATATTGGCTGACTGTTTCAACCTGACTTTACTTTCCACGCACATTGAAATCTAAAATCTGTTTCTTGTAATGTCTGCAGAATGGAGATATCCATTATCCCAATGCAAGTGATCCAACGGTAATTAACTACAAGAATGCTTGGGTCAACAAACTTCCATCACTGCTTAATCAGTTGGGTGATAAGCATCCAGAATCTACCCAGGTAACCCTTAGTACATGGACCCGTTTTTGATCAACTAGGACGGCATCTCCTTTTCTCGTTTATACCAATTTGTAATTACTTCAGGTTGTTTTGCAACTTTTGCTCGACCTTGGGGGAGTTGGGTGTCTGAATCTTTGCCCCACATGTGAAGAAGATATCATATACTTCTTCATACCTTGTCAGGGAGAAGGTGCAATTCTTTCTACAAAACAAAAAATGTGTTATGAGATTCTGAGTGTCACTAAACTAAAATTGGACTGGTCGGTTTCGTCATCTTTTTGAATTATACAGGTGATGTACATGGTGGATCTTTTGCAAGTCTCCCTAGGGACGTCCAAGAACTGGCTCTTTGTTTCCTTTACTACTTCACCATAGACAAATTCAGCTCCCATATGCTGAAAGCAATAGTTTCATGCTGTCTAAGTGAGTATAACATTTCATTCCCCATGCTTTTATTCAACTTTAAAAATGGCTTCTGTTGATGATAGAATAACAAAAAGGGTAATTGACCCAACTCAATGTGTATTGCAGATCCACAACTTGAACCAGCTGTGTTGTATCGGATAGTAGAAATTCTTCACACTGCCTATAGAGCTGGACATATTCAGATAACAGATCATTTTAGCTTCCTAATCACATTAATTGCACGTTTCAAAGTTGTCCCAGGTACTGTCTGGAATCTGTAAAAATAAATAGAATACTTTTGAACTTATTTTAACTTTTTGAAAAGAATTCGGTTTGAGCTTGTTTGAGTGAGAATCATGCCTTTTTATGTTTGGTGAGAGCTTACCTTATTACTTTTATGCTACTTTTATGCTCATGCAGAGAAATTGCAGTTAGTGATGGAGTGCAATGAGCGGGAGACATATTGTGGCACGTATGAAGCGCTTACAAACCTTGTGTGCGCATGTTTGTCAGAAATGGGTGATAGTTCTCTTGTTCTCCAAATTCTAGAGAAAGTTTTACTAGAACAAATAGTGAGTTTATCTTTTGATAATACTTACATCTCAATGCATGGTAACATTATCATATAATAGCATTGCAAATACTTAATGAGATGTTCTTCTTGGTACAGATTGTGAAGCCTGCGTTGGACAATGGGTGTGCCATACTCAGGATGATCTGCGCGTTGGACTCCAAACCAACCAGACTCTCTGAAAGCAGTGTAACCATTCTAAGTGAATTCTTACCGGAATACTTGATCGACATAGTCAATGTAAGCACATTCCTGTTATACACTTTTACTGGGTCCTCATTGTTTCATTTTTAATCTTGGGATTGACACATCTCTCTGCACTCTTCTTGCAGTGTATACCAGAAGATAAGGAGAACTCTTACCTTTACATAAAAACATGTCTCTACTACTTAGTGCCTTGTTATTTCTTGTTCGATCGAAGCTCCAAACTCACAGAACAGGTTCTGAAGAGAATGCAATCGATTGTTAGTGAAAACACTAAAGCGCTGGAATCGGTGCAAGACAGGGAGAGCGGTCGAATCTCATTGAATTTGATACAATGCATAGTCTCTGTGATCCTGCTGATGCACAACGATGTCAAAGTTAGGAAGATCATATTGTCATCCAAGTCAGAGATCGGTTTGATTCTGGAAAACGTTGTCACTTTGCAGGTATCATTTCTTACTCTCTCTTATTGTTACTCCAAAAACCGCAAAAATCGTTGGCTGATCAGTTTTAGCTCTTTAACTGCGCAGTCCTCAGAGAGCACAAGCTTGACAGTAGAAGGAAAGCATATGATGAAAATTGCGGGAGAGCGACTTAGGATTGCATCCAAAAGCTTACTCGCATAATAATAAGTTCCACACAACTGTAACATAAAAAATGATTTGCGTTCTCTTTTCACAAACCGATGCTTAAAAAAAATACAACTTTGCTTTGCTCGCTTTGGTAAAGCGACAATTTTTGATGGCAATAATTATGCAATAATTATGTAGAGCTTAATTAAAGTGAAAAGAGTATATTATTATCCCCAATTAAAACTATGATAAGTCTTCTTCACATGTAAAAGGGTTTAAACACATAAAGCAAGAATCCAACATGCTTACACTAGGACTAATTTTAACTACATATGGTTGAAATCGTAAATGGGAAGGTTAGGACCATAATTCTTTTTTGACCTATGATATAATGTTGATTTCAAGATTCTGAGGCGGATTAAGCAGTTTCATTAAAGCAACCACACAGGTATGTCTAGATCACTCGAGTCAACTGACATTGATGTATCAATGTAAAGCATCCCCAATTGTGGAGCATAACATGTCCAGAGACTTGTAGATGAGAAGGAAAAGGTCGGAAGAATAAGGGTCTTTGGAATCAACCAATTTAAGGAGACTAGTCAGAGACTGAGATTTCATAAAGTGAAGATTAAATCCAGCAAGCCAGCTAAAGGAAGGATCCTTTTAACAGATGTTAATGCACTTCCTTAAGATATATCTCATATTTTATATTTTGCTTTTATTTTTTATTCATTTTAGGATAAATAGTTCACTTGAAATTATTATGCAAATATTTTTCAATTTCTATTCACTTATTAAGATTATTCTAATCATATATCATTTGTCAGTATATAGTTAATTAACATATATGTAATATGTTTATATTAATTTATTAAAATCAAATTACTGTGAATTGTAAATATATAAAAGTTAGGTTTTGGTCCACTTATACTGGTATAATTGTATCATTTCCATATGATTTTTATATATGACTTTATCAATCATCTCGGAAAAGCGTCTTTAGTTTTCGATTAATCATCTTGAATAATATTTATTTTTGTAATGAATCTAAATAATATAATAAATAATAGGTAAGTTTTCTTGCATGTTGGACAGTGAAAAAACTATTGAAGAAATTAAGAAAGCTATAAAACCATAATTGAGGGAAATTTTTTATAATTTTTGTTCAAGTTTGGAAAGATACTTATTTAAAAGAATATTTATGTAATATAAACTATTAAATAATTACTTTATTCAATAAATTACTAAACTTCTTTAAAAGTACATACAGTAAAAACTCTATAAATTAATACTCTATAAATTAATAAACACTATAAATTAATAAATTTTGCTGGTCCCAAGTCGGGCCAGTGTAAAAATTGACAATACGATAAGATAATAAGATAATAATTTTTTCGAAATCTCCTTATAAAATATGGTCCCAATAATATCATAAATTAATAATTATGTAAATTTTTTTATATATATATACTGATATAATAATGTATGTTTCTCCTAAAACTCAATTCTATAGAACAATTGTAATGTTGTATTTTCAACCTATAATGATATCTCTAAAATATTTTATAACATGTCATACAAATAATTAAATTTAAAGTTTTAATTTTTAGATATGCATCATTTACAATTTGATAATTTGACAGATTATTAAAATAGGAGAATTGATATTATTATTCATAGATTTGAATTTATGTGTCTCATGTGTATAAGTCAATTTGTCTATAATATTTGTAATTTATTGTAAATAGTGCTTTCTAAATATTACAAGTTCAATTCCCTAAACCATAAAATTTATAACATCCAAAAGTTTAATCTTATTTTGCTATAGTTGTTCCAATTCATAATTTTTTAAAAAATAAACAATTAAAAATATATCTATAAATTAATAATTATTAATTTACACTATAAAATAATAATTATTAATTTATAGATAAATTAATATCACTATAAATTAATAAAATGTCTTAGTCCCAACATTATTAACTTATAGAGGTTTTACTGTATATAATTATATTTTGTTGTATTAATTTCAAACCCAGCATGAGTCATTATCTGGTAAAAAAATAATTGCGCTGCCTTTTACAACCGAATGCTTAAAAAAAATACATGACATTTGCTTTGCTCGTTTTGGTAAAGCACCAATTTTTGATGGCAATAATTATATAGAAGTGAAAGACTTTATATTGTTATCCCAATTAAAGTTTTTTTTTTTTTTATAGATTAAAGTTAAAACTATGATAAGTATTCACATGTAAAAGGTTTTTAACACATAAAGCAAGTTTCCAACATGCTTAACAGTAGGACTAATTTTAACTGCTTAAAGAGTTTAACTGTAACTTGTATATAAATTTGACTGAAATCGTAAATGGGAAGATTAGAACCATAACTTTTTTTGTTTACCTATGATATAAGATAAGTTGATAACTACATCTCTGTGCCCAATAATCAAAACGACGATCTCACGTAATGGGCTTAAGTAATTAAAGCCCATTAACTTTTGACAATAAACCGACCCATTAGTTTAAAAAAAAACAAAACCCTAACCTAGCTCGGAGTTACTTCACATCCTTCTCTCTCTCCATCTTCACATCTCGGTCTTTCTCACCGTCGTCGTCTGATCGCTTAAGAGTAACCATGGTTCGTTCTCCACCGCCTGAGTATCCGTTTTTTCTTAATTCACAGTTTTCGTTTCTTATATATGGTGAGATTTCGATCTCTGACTATATATTTCTGTGGTTTTTGTTTGAGTAACAGCCTCAGGGAGATTACATAGAGCAACACAGGAAGAGGTATGGACGTCCCTTCGACTACTATGAGCGCTTGCGCAAGAAGGAGGCGCGTGAACCTCACAAACACTCCACCAAGGCTCAGAAGGTTCTCTTATTTCTTCTTCTTCTTCTTCCATTTGTTTTTTTTCAAATAATTTTAGCTCCCCTTTTTTTAGCTGATTCATCTTGTGGTTTTTGGGTTGAAATTGCAGTCTCTAGGTATCAAGGGTAAGATGATTGCTAAGAAGAATTATTCTGAGAAAGCTCTCATGAAGAAAACGTAAGTGTTTTCTTTTACTTCTCTGAGAATGTATCATTTAGGTCAAAAGATGTTTGATTACTAGTATGATGGATTGGTAATAGTTAGAAGAGTCATTGTGGTTTATGTATGATGAAATTAGCATAAATTTGCTTACATTTTTGTTTTTAAATTTGGACACAACAGATTGAAAATGCATGAGGAGTCTTCATCAAGGCGTAAGGCTGATGAGAATGTTCGGGAAGGTGCTGTTCCTGCTTATCTTCTTGATCGTGAAGAGACCACTCGGGCCAAGGTTTGTTTTTTTTCTTTTTGGATTTTCTATAATTCTGAAGCTTGATGAGGCATTACATTAACAAGTGTGGTTTTGTGGGTGGTAGGTTCTTAGCAACACCATTAAACAAAAGAGGAAAGAGAAAGCTGGCAAATGGGAGGTCCCTCTTCCTAAGGTGATATATCTCTCTGCTTTTGTATTTGTATTTTTCAGTGTTTGCAACTCTAACAAATGGGTAAAGCTCAAATTCATCTCTCTTGGCAGCTAATAGCCCTTTCCTCTTACAGGTCCGTCCTGTCGCTGAAGATGAAATGTTCAGAGTGATCCGATCTGGGAAACGGAAAAGTATGTATCTGCTTGTTTTGTTATTACTTTGTTTAAACACGCCTTATCATATAGAGGCTATTGATTCAGGAATTGGCCCTAAAACATTGATTGAGTTTACTTTGTGGATTGATTTGATTCGTTCTAAATAGTCTGCTTACAACTATGTCAATGCTTTTTGCATCAACTACAGCAAAACAATGGAAGCGGATGGTTACAAAAGCTACATTTGTTGGACCTGCTTTCACAAGGAAGCCTCCAAAGTACGAGCGTTTCATCCGTCCATCTGGTCTGCGTTTCACCAAGGCCCACGTCACTCACCCTGAACTAAAATGCACTTTCTGTCTTGAGATCATTGGAGTTAAGAAGAATCCCAACGGTCCCATGTATACATCACTTGGTGTCATGACCAGGGGAACAATCGTCGAGGTCAGTCCCCAAGCTCTATACATATTAAGGTCTCACTTATCTCAGCTATGCTAATATCTCAATATGTGAATGGATTTTCAGGTTAATGTGAGTGAGCTTGGTCTTGTTACACCAGCTGGGAAGGTTGTTTGGGGTAAGTGTGGACATATATACTGTCTGACTTTTGTGCAAACTGTAAAAAAATGTGTTGGCTGTGCCTTAACTCTCTTTGTTTTGACTTCAGGGAAATACGCTCAAGTGACGAACAACCCCGAGAATGACGGATGTATAAATGCCGTCTTACTTGTGTAAGCAAATGTCCGGCAATGTCAGAGAAGTATGGATAGATACAGCGAGGATCATGTTAGCTACTGTCTTTTTTTGTTCTCTCCTGAAACATTTTTGTGCTGTCTTTAAGTTTTTTTTTTGTAATGGAATCGTTAATGGTTCGTCTTCGCATCACATTAACCAGCTCTTGTAGCTTTTTAAAGAATCCTATATAATGAAATTTGTTGCTTCTAATGTTCGTATTACCGTTACTATTGTGAGCTAATTTGCCTTATACTTGGTAAGACTCAACAGTGAGAATAAAATCGAAAGCTAAATAAGTGAAAAATAACTTACATATCTTTACTTCGTCGCTAGGATTGTACACCATACCTGTTACTGACTGCTTCTCACTGCTGCTGCGTCGGGGGAGACCGAGAGATACGAGAGTTGGTGTTTTAATTTGCTTTGCTTATAGAGTTTTTTGGATTTGCAGCCTATATAGTCTGTAGTTGTAGCCTATATAGATTTGCATCAAAAGTTATCAGTTTATCACACGGTGATCAATTGTGCATATAATTGGAAACATAAGTTCCTTACAAGTAGTGTTTTTATTAGAACAATTTTATAAGCCAAGGCACAACAAGAAATACAACAGTGATACAATAAAGCTGGTGAAGCTTCTTAAAAGCTTATCTATCAGCTCGTGCTTGGTAAAGCTATGGCTGCCAATGGAGGATCAAGTACTTGAAAAAGTCCTGAAGACAGCCTTCTTGTGAGGTCCTCTGCTTCAACTTTGGTAACGTCAGCTCTCATTCCGATATCAGTAGCGTATCTACTAGCACAATACACACCAATCGCTGTAGCCGCCATTCCATAAACGTTTGTTGTAACAAGCCGCATCGGCGTTGACAAAACCGCAGCAATTGGTCCACCTATAATCGAGACAGCCTGACCGCTCTGTCCCATTGTCCTTCCTTCAAGAACCAGTAATCCGGTTTTGCAATAAATAGCGAAATCCTCACAGTTGTTCTTGAAAACGTCGTAGCATCCGAACCCGTTTTGAAGGAGGTGTTTAGCACGGTGGACAACTATGTCATTAGGGTCAGAGACAGCGAGTGTACAGGTTCCTCCTCGAGCTTTGGCGAGGAAGTGTGCAGCGTTAACAGAGTACTCAAACCGATACAAAACACCACCGGCTAGGAAACAGTTTAGGCATGAGGAAACAACGCCGTGACCTTCGTTAGGTGGAACGCAGGTTGGACAGTGAGTGTGGTTTCGGGATGGACCTGAGCTGACTAGTATGAGATCAAGAACAGTTCCGGTTGCAACTTCTTGGCCTCGTCTAGTGAAATGGATGACTCTATCATCTCCAACATAAACGCCTACACAAACAAATTTGTGAACCATGGAAATATTAGTAACTCAATCCCAACATTGGTGGATCACCCTCAAAGCTTAGCTAGCACAAGTGAATCAAGCAGTTCAAGAAAGATCAATATCGACTCTAATAATATCACTTCAAGTGATCTAAGTTTAAAACATCAAATCCTAATTCATTGAACAAATTCTCACAAACCCTAAGTTTTTTTTTTCTTTCTCAAATTGAACATTGATCAATTCGACATTTAACATTAAGAAAAATCGAAACTTTGAAAGAAAAAAATTGGGGTTTGGAAGAAGAAGAAAAGAAGCAAACCGTGATGGGCATAGATGTAAGCAGTCCTCCAAGAGTATATATGATCCCCAGGTTTCAAAGTCGATCTGTCGATCCTGTTCTTACACAACAAAAAAACAGAAGATTTCGTGAGAAAACGTAAGATGATGATAAATTAACAAATTCTCTGGGAAAATCAAAGAGAGAGGAAACGAAACCTGTTGGAGAGAAGCCCCATCTAATGAATGATCCAAGAAGAGACGAAGCTGTGACACTCTTATCCTCTTCAAAGATACTATAAAGACAAAACGCGAGAGAATGACGAAATCGTAGTTATTATTATGCTTAATTATGGCTTCCGTTTACTCTCTCTCTCTCCCATGCCTTTTCTTCGTCGTTAAGGAAAAAAATAAAATCAAGAGGAACACAGAGAGAGACAGGGGGGACAGGTGTGAACCGCGTGGACATCGCGTGGCATCCTTTCTTGTTTTTTAATAAACTGGCCTGTTTGGATAAATATTCGATGGGCCTTTGATTTCCATGGGACTCATATCGTATCATATCCAAACCAACATTCTCTTTTACTTTTGTTATGTTTTGATGTGGGCTAAAATTAAATTTACTGCACAATTTAATAGAGTCAAATAACCAAGTTT
Organism: Camelina sativa; assembly: GCF_000633955.1. Lineage (NCBI taxonomy): Eukaryota > Viridiplantae > Streptophyta > Magnoliopsida > Brassicales > Brassicaceae > Camelina > Camelina sativa. The sequence goes on from NC_025697.1 coordinate 2,472,707, forward strand.
ATTTGTGAAAAGAAAAAAAGTCAATATTCAAAGTTTTGATATGTTTGTCAAAGTCTTAAATAATAGATATATTGATTAAAAAGACAGATATATTGATATGTTTGCCCAAAAAAAAAAAAGATATATTGATTATAAAAAATAAAAGAAAATTGTAGTCTATGGAGATCTGGTAATAAATGGGTGTAATTTTTATGACAAAATGTTCAATAATTTACCATAGGATCTACAGGATATTCTAATATGTATTTTCATTATCCATTAATAATGATATTTCAATATATTATCCAGTGATATATCATGTAAGTGGTAGTAAGAAGAAAGATATTTTCTTATCCTAAATTTAATGATTAGTCAAAGAAAAAAGAGATAAGATATAAAAGTAGATTCTTTAAAATCCTAATCTAGTAAATAAGTTGAGTATTATTCTTTAACATATAAGATTCAGTTATTTTTTTTTTTTTTGGTAGAATAAGATTCAGTTATTGTTAGTAATAAATTAATAATACTGATTAAATTAGAACAATATTATTTAAAATAAAACCCAGAGAAACCAAATAAATAATAATGGTTAATGATCATATTATAAAAACCCACAGAGGAAATTGGAGTGTATAAATATATTGATTCATCGGCTCGTCTCATCATCTCCTACTAGTAGTAAGACCAGAGAGAACGTAACCGAAACAGAAACACATTTCTCTGACTTTATAACTTTCGCTTTTTTAATCTTTAAGCGTGTGAAACGTTAAAAAAAAAAACAAAATAAGAGTAAGAACCTCAATAATAATATCATCCGTACGCTCTCTCTCTCTCTCACACTCTCGAGTCTCCATTTCAATACAAACCTTTTCAGATTCTCCAGAGATTTACATTTTCTTTGGCGATTCTCTTGGAAAATTTCGATTTTTTTTTTTTTTTTTTTNATGATGAATTAGTGATATACCAGAAGACGAAGAAGAGAGGATCGAATTCGATAGACTCGTGTTCTTGATTTTGATTTGTGATTCAAAATATGGATCCGTCGACTTCGAACAGCCGGAAACAACCGATTCTCCGTCGAAGTCTCTCGACGCCGTCGTTATGTTGCGGAGGATCTACGACGGCTGAGTGTTGCGGTGGTACGACAGCGAGTTTCGCGGCTTTATGTCTTTGCGCTCCTTGCAGCGTCGTGAACCTCTTCGTTCTCGCTTTTTACAAGGTTCCTCGAGGGATCTGCCGCCGTATCATGCGACGGAGAAAGTCAGCGAAAAAGGAGCTTTCGGAGAGTGGAGGAGATTGCGATCAGAGGAAGCTGGGTAAAGTAGGGAGTTCGCATTTCGCTGTTCATCCATTAGAGAGCAAAGACAACGACGAAGAGGACGGTTTAGATGATGATGAAGCTGTGATTGCATTGGAGAAGGAGATGTGGAACAGATTTCACAGTGGAGGTTTCTGGCGAAGCCTTTCACGACCTGAAACGACGTCGCCTCATTAGGGGACCCGGGGAGGTTTTTTACTATTCTTGTAGATTTGTTTTCTTAATTGTTAACTGTGTAAAACCCAATGTGATCAATGTTGATAGCAATGATGTGTCGTTTCAATTTGTCTATAAAGCTTTTTCAATCAATCTTGTTTGGATTTGTGACTTTACAAATGTTGCAGAATTATGAAATTGATGATAGATTATGTTATCATTATATAGTTCACGTTTCAAATGAGACAGAATTATATGTATTGTTTAAACCGAAGCCAAACGTTGACTATTAGTAGTATTATTTTTTTGGTTAGAAGGTTCATTTCTAAGGCTACAAAACTTGATAGAGGAATCAACTTTGAAACTTTCTTTACCTTTTTTCTTCTTTTTTTCTTTTTCTTTTAATAAAATGTTAAATTAGATTCAAAAAGAAAATAGTTTTTTAAGATCTTGTGCTTCGTGTTTGCTAAAAATTCATAAACCTTAAACTAAGGTGTTACATAATTCCTGAAACTTCTTTTATCTTTAAAGAGGAATAAGAATTTGGAAATAGAATCTATATATTGAGATGATGATTGAAGAAATAAAACTTTGTTTTTGGATATGGAGAGCTTTCCTTGGACGAGGTAATTATGTTTACACTACAAGAAAACATAGCAGTTTCCGACTGCCAAATTAGTCAGGAAACGGTCGGAAAAAAGCATTTCTAACCATAAACCGATGACAGTAAATCGGTTGGAAATTGCTAGTCGGAAATTGTTTTGGTTGGAAATCGGTCGAAAATTTGTGACCGATAGTAGTGGTTAAAAATCAGTTGGTAATAAACGGTCGCAAATCTGTTGGAAAAACTCGACCGATTACCGAAGGTTTTCCAACCGTTATGTTTTTCGACAAAAAAAAATAAAATATTTGAAAAATTATTTATTTAAAATTTTTGTATAAAATTAAAATAAAATTAAAAAATGTCACAAAAAAATAAAAACTATAAATAGCTAAATAAATCAGGGCATGACAAGAACTAGATATGCCACAACAATCCCTCTGGTAAAGATCTAAGTAAAATTTCTTAAATAAGAACAAATTCAGAAAAAAAAAACTCCAGAAATCCCAGATGTAGATGAAGCTGGAGAAATAGATCTGGATGGGAACTATGGAAGCAGACGACGCAGACGAAATCTTAGAGTCCTATCTTCAATTCCTCTCTCACCTCTTCCAAGCTCTTCTAATAATCTAAAGTTTATCAGATCTGCAAAAAAAAAATTAAAGAAATAAAAATTAAAGATTGTGATATGTATAAGCAAAATCATTAGTCTCAAACATAGTGAAGCAACAACAAGATTTACCATTTGGCTGAGATCTGCGGTGAACATATGTGAATGATTTTGGTTGGAGAAGATGAAGAACAAAAAGATAGAGAGAGCTAGGGTTTTCTTTGGAGTTGTTGCAAAAAGAAAGACTAAAATAGTTAAGTTGGACAACACAAATTATGCCTCACGATGGCACATAAGAATAATTTTGGTCGGGAAGCGGTCGGTAAATACCGACGGAAATTTTGGTCGGAAAGTTTTGTCAAAAATTACCGACCGATTTCCAATCGTTTCAAAAGGTCAGAAATTACTGACCGATTCTCGACCGACAACTTAACCTGTTGGAAAATTGGTTAGAAAATGGTCAGTAAATACTGACGGATATTTTAGTTGGAAAGTTGGTTAGAATTAACCGACCAATTTCCAATCGTTTAAAAAGTTTATAAATAACCGACCAATTTCCAACCGAATTTTGTATTCGTCAATTAACGATTGGAAATTGGTTGGAAAATTTAATGACCAATAAAACGGTCGAAAATTTGGTCGGAATTAACTATGTTTTCTTGTAGTGTTATCCCTACAAAGTAGACCGTCTACTAGGTGAAGATCTCTATTCCAACAACACTATGTAGACCACTTTTTTTGGAGATACGAAAACTAATAATTACAAGTCAAATCACACTCAAAAAGCAAAGCTTAATTTTGTATGATTAACATTAAAAAAAAACAGAAAAAATAAGATTATGTAGCATATTCATGATGCGTGAATCTTATTATAGATTCATGGACTAAGTTAAATGTGTTTGATCAAAAGTTTTGCAAACGTACGTAGTCAGTGTGTGCACTTCTAGGTTATACAATAATCTATGAATTTTTCACATACTATATGATAATGCAAGGAAAACAAAAGAAAGAGTTTTTAGTTAGCTTTAGTGAGAAAGTGGAGAAAAGGCATATTGAGTTTGGAACGTGGCAAACATGCCACAGAACAGTCTAAGTAGGATTAAACACTCTGAAGAGAACAGTGATTTCGACATTAAAAAAAGAGCTAATACTATTAACTAAAACACACAAAACATAAATATTTGAGACATTAGCTAGTTTTGTAGTACAAGACGAACATTGTTGAAAGTGTATTTGATTAAGACGTGGTTTAGTTGGGATCATATAAAGAGAAGGATCCAGTACTAGATTCGGAAGAAGCGTGGGATATGGAATATAGCTGGTATAGCTACTACATATAGGTGTGACAGGATAGGGCTTGAGGAAGAGAGAGAGAGAGAGGGTCACTGAGTCAGGTGGTGAAATAATAAAGGACGTTGAGTGAAAAAGAAGTGAATAAAGTTAAGTAATTAGGGTTTCATGTGAGGCCAGAGTACAGTGTGACTCTTCGTGTAAACTGTCCTTTTCTTTCTTTACCCTTTTCTTCTGTTGTGTGTGTGTGGGGGGACCTTCATTGATTTCACAGAGTTCCTACCACACCACTACTTTTCATCTCCATATTTATTGACTCTTCTTTTATTTCCTCTTTTATCTCTATTTATAAATACAAATTTGTTTAGTTTCAATTGTCTTACACATGAAAATGCAGCTGTGATAAGACAATTCTCCATGGATTTTGCTATGCGTTGAATCCCATGCACCTTGTCTTAACATTAAGGTTTAAAAAATAAAAAATCATACTCTAAGCAAACTTAAACCAATGGAAACTTTGTGATAGCTAGGGATGTTAAAAGTGGGTTAAAACTCAATGGGTACCCAAAACCCATGTTTAATATCGGGTATGCGGACCTGTTTTTTCAGTAAAAAAAAAATAGGTTTAAAACGGGCGGGTATCCAAAATTATAGAGTCTTACACGGGTTTACCCAATAAGAATATGGGTACCCACGGGTTTTTTTCTCTCACCTATCAGATACCAAAAAGACAAAATTTTATATTTTTCCTCTTTGGAAAATCAAAACACGAACCCTGAACCATAGTCCAATTGATTTTGTTTGTTTATGCGTGAATGATTTTATATTTTGTGGGATTTCGTTGGGTCTCAGATCGATTTGAAAACTTAACAATTCCGGTTTGGTTTGATTTTGTTCATGTTCTGAAATTTTCTGAAGTTAGAAGCAGTGCTCGTGGTCTATGATCGTAACTCCGAAGCAGGTACGAATCCTCTTTGATTTTCATTTTCTGGGTTGGTTTTAAATTACAGCCTTTGATTGTGGGTGGAATCAAGTTTCAATTTTGAATTAGCTTTAAGCTTTGATCTGTCTATATAATTTATGGGTTTGTATCGATTTAGGGTTCTTCCATGTGACCCCTTTTCGATTACTTTTCTCTTGTATCGATTTAGGGTTTTTATTAGGTATATAATCTTCTTGACTCGATTCTTTCCAACGGCAATGGCTAAACTTTCACAAGTCTTATTCATTTTTGTGTTTTTGTGTCTTATCGAGTCAGTCTTAGAGTTAAGGTTAGTGATCTTAAGAGTCACTTTAGAGCAGTATAAGTCACAACATCCTTCTTACGCATCATGATCTAAGTTTATCTTGTTCGGAAATTAGTTGGTTTGGTTGATGTGTTATAGAATGAGAAAAACTTGAAATGCTGAGCATTTTTTTCTTTTCTTTTCTTTATAGAATGGATTCACAATCATTGGAGACAATGGCAGCTTTAAATGCTGAGCATGAATATCATGCAATGAATGAAGATGGCCAAGAGGCTGAAACTCAAGGAGGAGCACAAAGTGAAACGCAGCCTACTCAAGAGACTACTACAGACCAAACGGTATTTAACTCTAATAAACGCTTAAAGTCTGATGTTTGGAAAGAGTTTATACCAGTAGAAGGACTAGGAACAGATGGTAAACATAGAGGTCGTTGCATTCACTGTAATAAGAAGATGATTGTAGAAATTAGTCAAGGAACATCATCTGTTAAGCGTCATTTAGCTATTTGTCCAAAGAGACCTCCTGAGCTGAGTAAAAAAAGTGAGTATGATCAGAAAGTAGATCGTGAAATGGTTACTGAAATTATTGTATACCATGATATGCCTTTCCGTTATGTTGAATATGAGAAAGTGAGAGCTAGAGATAAGTATTTGAATCCAAACTGTCAGCCGATATGTAGACAAACTGCTGGGAATGATGTGTTTAAGAGGTATGAATTGGAAAAAGAAAAGGTGAAAAAGATCTTTGCAGGATTCAAAAGAAGAGTATGTTGTACAGCTGATTTGTGGACAGCTCGTGGCACTCTCATTGGCTATATTTGTTTGACCGCCCATTATGTTGATGATGAGTGGAGGTTGAACAACAAGATTCTAGCATTCTGTGAAATGAAACCTCCACATACAGGTGAAGAAATAGCTAATAAAATTCTTAGTTGTTTGAAGGAGTGGGGTTTAGAAAAGAAGATTTTCTCTTTAACTTTGGATAATGCTAAGAATAATGACAGTATGCAGAAGATCCTTAAGCATCGTCTTCAGATGATTAATGGTAATGGATTGTTGTGTGATGGGAAGTTTTTTCATGTCAGATGTTGTGCTCATGTGTTGAATCTTATTGTGTCAGAAGGTTTATCAGTAGCTACTGATTTATTGGAAAATATTAGAGAGAGTGTTAGGTTTGTCAAACTATCTACTTCTAGGAGAGAAGCATTTGCCGCATGTGTTGAGAGTGTAGGGATTATAAGTGGTGCTGGATTATCTCTAGATGTCCCTACACGTTGGAACTCAACATATGATATGCTTGCCAGAGCTTTAAAGTTCCGCAAGGCATTTGTTAGTCTAAAAGAATGTGACAGAAATTACAAGTCATTGCCTTCCGAGGATGAGTGGGACCGTGGAGAGAAAATTTGTGACATCTTGAAGCCATTTAGTACCATCACTACTTATTTCTCAGGTGTCAAATATCCTACATCGAATGTGTATTTTCTGCAAGTTTGGAAAATTGAGCGTCTTTTGAAGAACTATGCAGTTTGTGGTGATTTTAGAGTAGAAGAGATGGCTAGGAAGATGCGGTTGAAGTTTGATAAATATTGGGATCAGTACAGTATCATATTAGCTATGGGAGCTATCTTAGACCCAAGGTTAAAGGTGCAAATTCTTCAATCAGCTTTTGATAAATTGGATCCGAGTACTTCTAAAGAAAAGGTTAAGGTTGTTGTGAAAAATTTAGAGGATCTTTACAAAGAACACAAGGAAAAAGTTTGGACTTCTTCAACTTTCTCAACAACACAAACTCCACTTGATCTTCTTAATGAATCACCACTAGAGGATGATCCGAATTATGTAAGTATTTTTCTCCATTTATTTAGTGTCTTCTTAATGAATGCATGATGTGTTTGTATGAGGTTTGTATTTTTGAATGCGGTTTGTATTTTTGAATGCAGGATGTGTTTGAGCTTGAGAGGAGCATACAAGCTGGTTCTGACAACACAAAGTCTAATTTGCAAAATTATTTGGAAGATCCAAGGCTAGATTTGAGGTCTTTTACAGATATGGAGGTTTTGAGCTATTGGAAAGGCAATGGGTAACGCTATGGTGATTTGGCTTCTCTAGCTTGTGATGTTCTTAGTATTCCAATTACCACAGTGGCAGCAGAGTCGTCTTTTAGCATTGGAGGTCGTGTATTGTGTCCTTACAGAAACCGCCTCCTTCCAAAAAATGTACAAGCTTTGCTATGTACTCGAAACTGGTTACGTGGTTTTGCTGAGTTAGAAGGTAAAAACATAGTCCAAATTTTTTTAAAAAAAAAATTTCATTGTTTTGTTGATTTATATTTTCAAATTACAGGTGACATTGAAGACAACTTTGATGATGGAGCTGAGTGTACTACATCAGTGGCAAGTAGCTCAGGAGTATGAACCTTTTATGTGTTTATGTTTGATTGTTGTTGCCTTGTGAATTTCTAAACATTTTATGTATTTTAACATTGCAAAACCTTTTATGTATTTAACATTTGTTTTTAGTTTTTGCTTAATCTAATTAGAGTTTATAAACTTTTGAAAATTGTCACAGATATAATAAAATACACAAAATACATAATATAAATCATATTTGTTTTTGGTATAGAAAAGCTATAGACACAAAAATACACAATGCAAAATGCAAAATACATCACATGAGACAAAAAAATTCGGGTACCCACGGGTTTACCCACAAGAGTTAAAACCCGTTCGGGTTTACCCACCAGACCTAAAACCCGTTCGGGTTTTTTGAATTTGGGTTTTTTCTGAGCAGGTTTTTTTCGGGTTCGGGCCGGGCCGGGTTTTTTCACCCACCACAATATCCCTAGTGATAGCTGTATCTATTAGCAATTTTGGACTTTTACTCATTTCTTATTTTTGTACTATTCCACAACTGTGATTTATTTATTAATTTTTTTTGTAGATGTGGCCGGTGGGTAAAGAGTACCTTTAAAAATAAAAATAAAAATGTCAATAGACAATGAGTAGTGTTATGTTATCCCATATATCTATCAATGTAATGGTTCTATGATTCTATCTGTCAATGTTCAGATCTTCATTTCCTTAAACACAATTTTCTCGCCGTACAAAGGCAACCAACCCTGTGCTAGCTATAACTATATAAAGGCAAGGTCTGGATACTATCAAAATTTAAAATGACAATGTTGTGTCAGTATAAAGCATGATAACATGTCGTAAAGTTTGAAAAATGGGAGGAAAATATGAAAAACGGTTGATTCTATATATATATGTTGGGTCGAGGATAATCCATGACCTAAAACTGCAATCTTGTGAGCTGTAGAGGTGGAAACATATAAAAAGATGTAGAGATTTTATGAGCTCACTGGAAACCTCAATGTTGAATGGAACTCTAGTTGTTTTTATAGTATATAAGAAAGGAGACTTGTAATAATTTTTGTTGTGGAGATCGAGAAGATATTTATAGGCTTTACGTGATCCATAGTCTTTTTGAAGTGTCACTCCACTATTGTTTGTTCATTCAACTGTAATTTACTGTCACGAGTCACTAGAAAATGTTTATTTTGCAAAACACATTAACTCTAAGGACTACAATATCATCTGCTTTAGCCTTTAGAAAGGATGATACGCATTTGTAACTCTATAACTATATGGCTATCCCAAACTTAAAACACTATGATTGATCCCTTACATATTTGATCCCAAGTCAAAAGAGCACTTGCAAAGTTTCAGGGTTAACAAAAAAATAATAATCATCGGAGCTATAACGAAAGAAGAAAAATGGGCCAAAAGGCCCAAATTGAGCCCATAAAAGATAGCAAGATACTCGCTTTCCAGTAAAAATGCTAGACGACAAAAAGAAAAGAGAGAGAAAAAAGGAAACGCTAGTTTAGTGGCGTGACTCATACGCGCAAAGATGGGGGCGTGGTTGTAAATTATTCGATGATGGTCGTCAGTACACAATTCACATTCACAAACCTACATACATAAGATGTTTACGTAGCAAACCGACAGCTTCCTTTTGAAGCCACGCGTTCTTCGGCTTCCTTCTTTCTTTCTTTCTTCTTTTGCTTCCAACTCAAAACACTCACATGCCTCCTTTTTCACCTTTTCCCCCTTCTCTCCTAATTTCACTTTCAAGTTAAGTATATCATTCACACACTTCATTCATTCCCTGTACCAAAATCACACACAACTTTTTCCAGCAACAAAAAAATAAAAGGGTTTAGAGGAAGAAGTACAACTACAAGCCAAGGCCGAGCCGAGTCGAGAGGGTGAGAAAACATCCAAAGTCAGCAACAATTATATAATTTTCTTTTTTTTTTGGGGTGGTCCCATCACCAGGCTGGATCGAAAAGTCGAAAAAACCCCAATACTACTACTACACAACATAGACACACAACCAAACTCACATCTCTCTCTCTTAACACTTTCCACTTGCCATCGCCGACACTTCAAGAAATAGAAAAAGAAGAATAGGAAAACAAAAAAGTAAAACTCTTTCACCATAAAAAAAAAGAAAGAAAGAAAAATTTATTGTTCCATCTTTCTGATAATCGGATCTTACACAGAGAGAGAGCTCCATGGATCGCCGCATCTATGGTGGCTCCGCCGTCATTCATCTCTTCTTCCTCCTAATCTCCTTCACCGCATCATCTGCATTACCCAAGAACACGAATCTTTCTTCCGGGTCGGGTCAGATCAACTCCAACTCCGTCCTCGTAGCTCTTCTCGACTCTCGTTACACTGAGCTAGCTGAGCTCGTCGAGAAAGCTCTTCTTCTTCAGACACTTGAAGACGCCGTTGGTCTTCACAATATTACCATATTTGCCCCTCGTAATGAAGCTCTTGAGCGTGACCTTGACCCTGAGTTCAAGCGGTTCTTGCTCCAGCCAGGTAATCTCAAATCTCTTCAGACACTCCTCATGTTCCACATTATACCCAATCGGGTCGGGTCAGACCAATGGCCTTCAGAAGAATCGGGTCGGGTCAAGCACCACACGCTTGGGAACGATCAGGTCCATCTGAGCAACGGAGACGGTAAGAAGATGGTGGATTTAGCTGAGATTATCCGACCCGATGATTTGACCCGACCCGACGGATTGATCCACGGGATCGAACGGCTTCTCATTCCTCGCTCCGTTCAAGAAGATTTCAATCGCCGTCGTAGCCTCCAGTCAATCTCCGCCGTCTTACCCGAAGGAGCTCCGGAAGTTGACCCGAGAACCAACCGTCTCAAGAAACCAACCGCTCCAGTCCCCGCCGGATCTCCACCGGCTCTTCCGATCCAATCCGCTATGGCTCCTGGTCCGTCGCTAGCACCGGCGCCAGCTCCGGGACCTGGAGGCAAGCACCACCACTTTGACGGTGAAGCTCAAGTCAAAGATTTCATCCACACACTGTTACATTACGGCGGATACAACGAGATGGCAGACATTCTCGTGAATCTGACGTCACTCGCGACGGAGATGGGTCGGTTGGTGTCAGAAGGCTATGTTTTAACGGTTCTTGCTCCCAACGACGAAGCTATGGCGAAATTGACGACGGATCAGCTGAGTGAGCCAGGAGCACCGGAGCAGATTGTGTATTACCATATTATCCCTGAGTATCAGACGGAGGAGAGTATGTACAATTCTGTTAGGAGATTTGGCAAGGTGAAGTTCGATACGCTGCGTTTTCCTCATAAGGTTGCGGCTAAGGAAGCTGATGGTTCGGTTAAGTTTGGTGACGGTGAGAGGTCGGCTTATTTGTTCGATCCTGATATTTATACCGACGGTCGGATTTCGGTTCAGGGGATTGATGGTGTTTTGTTTCCTCAAGAGGAGGAGATCGTTGAATCGGTTAAGATACCGGTTAAGAAAGTTGTTCAGCCAAGGAGAGGTATGTTCTCTTTTGGTCATTGGTCTTGTATCTAGTGTTTGATTGATCCGACTTCAGTAGTCTTTAGTATAGTTTGAATGAGCAATGAGATCTTGAGAATGTTAGTTTGTGTAAGAACAAGGTTAGGGTCCAAGAACGTAAGACGAGTCTAGTAATTTGAACAAGGTTAGGGTTCAAAGAATGTTAGATTAGTCTAGCATAGCGAACTGAATAGATTATGCGTGTTAGGAAAGTAAAGACATATGAGAATATTGGATGATATCAAACCACAAGCAAGAATCAAAGAAGAGTTAAGTTATTTTGTGTGTGTGTTGGTCATAGCCATTAACTAGCTGGCTATTAGCATCTTGTCATGTTTCTTACCTTCCAATATGTTTGTTAGGTTAAAAAAACTGGGTATTTTATTAATAGCTTTTTGTAAAGTACAAATCTAGAATATTATTATAAGTAAGGTTACAATTATGGAGAGATTAGTGTGTGTGTGTGTGATTGTGATTGACTTTGACCTAATAAAGGTGTTGTACTGTTGTGATTGAAACAAACAGGGAGATTGTTGGAAGTAGCATGTAGCATGCTTGGTGCTTTTGGCAAGGACACTTATCTTAGCAAATGCCGGTGAATTCGCAAACCCGCCAAAGAATTGATTTAAACACATTCAACAAGGTTAGTAGGATTTTTGTTTCTTACGATTTGATTGTTCATTGATCCGTTCAAACGATCGCAGATGGTAACATGAATTCATCTCCTTCTCTTTACACACAGCTGATTGAAGGGTTTTGGCCTTGGATGAAAAAGAAAACGAAGAGAGGACCAACAACAACGTTTCAAAGAAACCAATCTTCTATGGAATGATGAGAAGGATGGTGGGTTTGTTGAGTTCTATTTTTCTTCATTTCTTAAATATATATTTTTGGGGGGTGTTTTGGTTTGGTCTTTGGATTATGAATACTGTAATTAGATATATCAATCATTTTTTAATTAATTTGGTGGTGTATGAGAGAGAATGAGATAGTACCATAAATAAAAAAGGGGGAACAAAACTTTTTTTCTTTCACCTTAAGGCTTTGTTCTTTTGGAGTCCTTTGTTTGGCTTTTACTACAGGGAAAGTATAATTCCAGTCGGTATGGTAAGAGAATCATAATTAAATTATAGTCATCACTATGATTACAATGTCTCTTACTTTATTATCTTTGGTTAATCACGTGGATAATGAGTTGGCTGTGGCTGTGTTTTGTTGTTTTGTTGATTATTGGAGGACAAAGCACAAATCTAGCTGTCTGTCTTTGTGGTCAAGTTTCTTGTGAGAAATATCAAGTCTTTGATACTGAAGTTGTCTGAAATATTTGTTTTCTCCATGTGGTCTCTCATCAATGCTCCCTCAATTATTTGTTGTGTTTCCTATGATGCCTTTTTTTTTTGTTCTTCAATCAAAGCCATGACCAATTGTGCCATATTGCATCGTCTATAAACAGCAAAATCTAATAATACCATCCATCACCCTACTAATAATATTATGACCCGTTATTGTAACATTTCACAGTTTTTAAGTTGTGTTTTACCTTTCACAACTGTTTTTGAGTCTTTTGACTTTTGATGACGACAAAACAAAAAACTGCTTTGACTTTTGAGTTGTGTTAACATCACAAGTTGATGTTGGGAATTGAGTAAGAGCAATGAAAGCCTTGTTTCGATTAAAGTCTTGCTCTTTTGATCCAACACGAAGGAACCCACTCGTTTCTTTCTCAGGTTTCTCAAAGTCATCGAAATCTAATAAAACCCGTGTTACCCCGACGAAGATCCAAGCAGAAGCTGCTGCTCTCACGTCACTCTTCAATGAGATTACTGAGATTTTAGGATCGGATGTTGTCAAACCAGATGATACTACGCAGCTCAGATCACATGAGTCAGGACCACCACGATCATCTGTTTCTTGCACGCAAAGTGTTCGTGAAAATGCCGCAACGGAATTTACAGGCGAGAATGAAGAAGAGGCTCAGCAACTTGTTCGTGAAGAAGTCGACGTCAGCCATGTGGTTCATCAGATTACGTGTGTCGTCAGGGAAGATGACGATATGGTTTCCATGGAGGAGAGGTTAGAGAAATTGAGTTTTCCGTTTGAACCGGAGATAGTAGAGAATGTACTGAAGAGGTGCTTCAAGGTTCCTCATTTAGCTCGAAGGTTTTTTGATTGGGTGAAAGACAAGGATGGTTTTTCACATAGAGTTGGAATATACAACACCATGTTAAGCATAGCTGGGGAAGCAAGGGATCTTGATATGGTTGATGAACTGGTTAAAGAAATGGAGAAGAACGCTTGCGATAAAGATATTAGAACATGGACTATTCTTATCTCTGTGTACGGGAAAGCCAAAAAGATAGGGAAAGGGCTGATGGTTTTTGAGAAGATGAGGCTAAGTGGCTTTGAACTCGATGCTGCAGCTTACAATATCATGGTTAGGTCTCTATGTATAGCTCGTAGAGGTGATCTTGCGCTTGAGTTCTATAAGGAAATGATGGAAAAGGATATTACTTTTGGATTGAGAACGTATAAGATGCTACTGGATTGTATAGCGAAATCAGAGGATGTTGATGTAGCTCAGTCCATTGCAGATGACATGGTTAGGATATGTGAGGTATCAGAACATGAGGGTTTTGGTTATTTGCTTAAGAGTTTTTGTGTTTCCGGTAAGATAAAAGAAGCGTTGGAACTGATCCGTGAGCTAAAAAACAAGGAAGTGTGCCTTGACGCTAAATATTTTGAGATCTTGGTTAAAGGACTTTGCAGAGCCAATAGAATGGTAGATGCTTTAGAGATTGTTGATATAATGAAGAGAAGGAAATTGGATGACTCAAATGTATATGGGATTATTATCAGTGGGTATCTCAGGCAAAACGATGTTTCTAAAGCACTTGAACAGTTTGAGGTTATAAAAAATTCAGGGCATACAATTAGAGTTTCTACGTACACTGAGATTATGCAACACCTTTTCAAGTTGAGACAGTTTGAAAAGGGTAGCAACTTATTCAGTGAGATGATAGAGAGTGGCATTGAGCCTGACAGTGTCGCTATCACAGCCGTGGTTGCTGGTTATTTGGGCCAAAACCGAGTAGCAGAGGCATGGAAAGTGTTTAGTAGCATGAAGGAAAAGGGCATCAAACCAACATGGAAATCTTATCTGATCTTTGCGAAGGAGCTCTGCAGATTAGCAAAATATGATGAGGTCCTAAAGCTACTTAATCAGATGCACGCCTCCAAGATAGCTATTAGGAATGATATGTTCTCTTGGGTTATCTCTAGTATGGAGAAAAATGGTGAAAAGGAGAAAATTGAACTTGTAAAAGAGATCCAGAAAAAATGCAATTTCTACTGTCAAGAACAAGCAAACGGATATGACAAAGAAGAATGTAGGCAAGAGGATGAGCTTGTTCAAGAGTCTGATCGTCCACCAGCTTCTTCTTCTGTTGATAAAATAAAGGTACAAGAAATTTGTCGTATGTTATCATCCTCTCGTGATTGGGAGACAACCAAAGAATCTCTAGAAGAATCGACAGTTGAGTTCACGCCAGAACTGGTAGTTGAGGTTCTACGTAATGCTAAGATACAAGGCAACGCTGTTTTACGTTTCTTTTCATGGGTGGGAAAGAGAAATGGCTATAAGCACAGTTCAGAGGCATACAACATGAGCATCAAAGTTGCAGGATGTGGGAAAGATTTTAACCAGATGAGAAGTCTGTTTTACGAGATGAGAAGACAAGGCTGCTTGATAACACAAGATACATGGGCAATCATGATAATGCAGTATGGTAGAACCGGTCTTACCAACATTGCTATCAGAACGTTCAAGGAAATGAAAGATATGGGTCTGATCCCGAGCTCGTCGACCTTCAAGTGTTTAATTACAGTTCTTTGCGAGAAGAAAGGCAGGAACGTTGAAGAAGCCACCAGAACATTCTGCGAGATGATTCGTTCAGGTTTTGTCCCAGATAGAGAACTAGTCCAAGACTACTTGGGATGCTTATGTGAAGTTGGTAACACGAAGGAAGCAAAAAGTTGTTTGGATTCTCTCTGCAAGATAGGCTTCTCAGTCCCTGTGGCCTACTCCATTAAAATAAGAGCTCTTTGTCGAATTGGAAAACTAGAGGAAGCTCTATCAGAGTTAGACAAGTTTAAAGGAGATAAATCTTTACTAGATCAGTATACTTATGGAAGCATTGTTCATGGTTTATTGCTGAGAGGAAAGTTACAAGAAGCATTGGCTAAAGTGAATTCCATGAAGGAAACGGGAATAAAACCCAGTGTTCATGTCTACACATCTTTGATTGTTCACTTCTTCAAGGAGAAAAAGCTCGAGAAGGTTCTCGAGACATGTCAGGAAATGGAAGAAGAAGGCTGTGAACCTTCAGTTGTTACATATACGGCAATGATCTGTGGGTACATGAACCTGGGAAAAGTGGAAGAGGCTTGGAAAGCATTCCGCAATATGGAAGAGAAAGGGACTTCACCAGACTTTACAACATACAGTAAGTTCATAAACTGTTTGTGCCAAGCAGGCAAATCTGAAGATGCGCTGAAGCTTCTGTCCGAGATGCTGGATAAGGGTATTGCTCCAAGCACTATCAATTTCCGGACAGTTTTCTATGGGTTAAACAGAGAAGGCAAGCAGGATCTTGCCCGGATTGTTCAACAGAAGAAGTCGGCTTTAGTAGCACAGCGAAAGGTATCCACATGACCTCTCTCTCTCTCTCTCTGACAAATTACTGTAGTTCTGTATCAATGGATAGAACCTCATACAAATGGATCAAATCAAATATTTTTCTTAGCAACGAAATCTGCAAATGCTCTTATTACAAAGTCCTCTGTTCTATATAACTAAACTAAAACATGAAGCGAAGATACTGTAGTTATGAGCCATGATGTGTTGTTCCCTTCAAATGTAACCGCTAAGGCTATGAGGCAAACATATAAAAAAAAAAGTTTTCATTTTAAAGGAGGACTACTTTGCCTCATAGCTTCTTCACAATTTCTTCACAGGCTCGTTCGTAATAAGTCATTCTCTGTATGCATTTTACAGCTTCATCAAACCTCTGGCTTTCAAACGCTTCGACAAAAGAGTCAGACCACTGCTTCAGTTTCTCTTGAACCTAGAGGAAAACAACAAGATCACATCGATTAGATCAGTTTAGTGTATTCAACCAGTGACCAACGCTGCAGGTTTTAAGGTGTTTGGAAAGCTAACAAAGTTAACGAAAGACCAAGGCATCTGAAGGAAGCAAGATTAATCAGGAATTTTTCAAGGTACCTGGGATTGGATCTGGTTTAACGCTACTGAACCATCTGCTTCTGATATAGCCTCTCTGAGTTCCATAATCTAAACACCATTTTTCAATGAATAAAAACTAAGTGAATGTGTTTATTTATATGACTGACATGTATATGAACCTTTACGGTAGCAGAGAAAGCTCAAGACTAATATTTTGCAAGTGAATCCCCTTACCTCCATTAACAATGTTGGATCTGTTATTGTTTCTTCTTCATTGACATTTACGCCACTCAGCTTCATCTACATAACCAAATCAAATAGTTTCAGAAAAAAGACTGCAGCTTTTGAGAATCCTTAACACGCAATGACAATAGTGA
The DNA here is from genome assembly GCF_000633955.1 of Camelina sativa. Classification (NCBI taxonomy): domain Eukaryota; kingdom Viridiplantae; phylum Streptophyta; class Magnoliopsida; order Brassicales; family Brassicaceae; genus Camelina; species Camelina sativa. The sequence goes on from NC_025697.1 coordinate 2,489,422, forward strand.
AGAAGAAGCTCTTACTATATATATTGCTCTTGACAGCCGCTTGGTTAATGTCCGACATGCTTCAGTCACCTTTGCAGACTGATCAGCTGCGTAATCTCTTTCTTTCTGTTAACAATCCAAGAAGCAAAAGCTAAGTTTAAGAGAAGATGAGTAATAATAACATCAAAAGAGAATGTACACAGACAAAGAGAGACCTGTGATTTGTTGTGAACTAAATCAGGATGTAGCTTCTTTTGCCAATCTTTGTACTTGCCTTCAAGGCTTCCAGGTTCTATCTCATACTTCTTCTCCCTAATTACAGAGAGAACAAGCCAAAGACGTTATTGAATGAGAAATTTCTAAACCCAAATTCAAAGGTCTCATCTTTTACATGATCTAATCAGCTAAATAATTGAATCCAACTAAAAATCTAAACTTTGGATCAAACCCTAGTTCTAATTATACTTACAAGCCAAAAATCTGAAAGTAATCGACTGAGTCATCAACAGGTTGAATGCTACGGCATGAGTTACAGAACAAAAACGCAGCTTTCTCGCCACAGTTCCAGCAGCCGGAGCTTCTCTTCCCGGCTCCAGACTCCGAGCTGAAAAATTTCCCGGGAAATCGGAGTCGACCCGCGAGAGCCTCAGCTGAAGAAGAATGATGTTGCAGAGACTCGCGACGCAATTGGGTTCGTGATTGAATCGTAGCGAGCGGATTACACCGTGAAGTTGAAAGATGTGTTCGTCTGAAAAGGGTGGAGAAGGACGCCACCAGCGTCTTTGTTTTCTTCATTACGAGATCGTAGCAGGCTTTGGCTCTACAGAGATCGTTGTGTTTGTGTCTCTAATAGAATCAGACCGACTTGATTGGTTTAGTGTAATTATGTCTTTAATCTTATTTTTACCCATATTAAAAGCTTATAATATGATTTTAATGTGTATGGAAAAAACACTTCATCATGTGTAATCTTTTTATACATGACTGTTTTGCAAATGTAGAAGTTCTAAACAGAGAGAAACCAAAACACAAACTACGAAAACCCCTAAAAATTTAAAGAAAGAGATGAGGAATGTTTTTTCATAAGTTTTGCAAACTCCTTCTTTAGTCTCTAGACTCTCTACTCGGCAGGAGCTGTGAAATCATAAAAGAAACAAGAAGTTTAATATCCTTTGGTTTTCAACCTTTTGATAAACAACTTAAGTTAAGTATGTTTAGTACCTTTGGTTTTTTACCTGTTGGCTGTTGCAGCAGAAGATGGCTCGTCCTTAGGCTTCGTTGTTGGGAAGGGGATAACCTCCTGCAACAAGATTCAGAACATGGGGGAGTTAAGACAATATATACTATTACACTGGATTTTTCCTAACCTATTCAGGAAAAAGAAGAAGAGAGGGACCTTAATGTTCTGTGAGTCGGTTAGTAACATAGCAAGCCGATCTATTCCCATTCCCCAACCACCTGTAGGAGGCAATCCATATTCTAGAGCCGTGCAAAACGACTCATCAATAGTCATAGCTTCATCATCTCCAGATTGTCGATCCTGAAATCATCAAGGGTTTCAAACTGATAATACATACACAACGTTGAGCTGTGGTGATGGATTCAAATATATACCTTGAGCTGATCAGCAAAACGTTGCCGCTGTTCCACAGGATCATTCAACTCGGTGTAGGCATTGCAAAGCTGCAGCCAAAATAAAACAGTTTAGTTTAGAGGAACTCTACTTAACCAAAAAAATAGGTATATATCAAAGATTCATCATATATATATAAAGCTTACTTCGTGTTGGTTGACGAACAACTCAAATCGTTCAGTCAAAAACTCGTTGGATCTGTGAGATTTTGCCAATGGACTCATAATCTTGGGTTGGTTCATTATGAAAGTGGGGTTAACACATGTCACTTCCAGAAAGTGTCCAACAAGCTGCACAGTGAAAACATTGCAGATATCTTAAATAAGCATATGAACTGATCACAGAACTTCCAATTCATACTATTAGAGGATAACAAGAACATTACCTTATCCAACAAACGAGCCGTCGTCTGAGGAGGTGGGCATCTGACATTAAACCTCTCACATGCATCAATCAGATACTTGTTAGCTTCCTCGCTAGCCAAATCTTTTGGTATGTTAAGGTTGGCCATCTTCTCTAAATCCACCATCATGTCTATCCTCCTATAGAAACAAAGAAGATTATGAGTTCATTCCCAAAAACATATGTTCACCAAAAAGAGCTCTGTCCTGATTTATCAAAACATTTGACTAACCTGAATGGAGGAGTGAAGTCTATTTCAATCGGCTCCTCATCGTACCCATTAGCATGATACTTGATTTTGTAGCCACCTGTTAATTCCTTCACCATACCTGCAAACAAGAAGAAAAAATGTAAAGTTTGGTTTCAAAACGTAAACATAGCACTCAGTGCCAGTGGAAGCAGAGGTATTAGACATTACCACTGAGCAATTCCTCAGTCATCTCCATCAAGTCATTGTAGTCTGCAAAAGCCATATAGAACTCGCAGGTGGTGAACTCTGGATTGTGTGTCATGTCAATACCCTCGTTTCTAAATTGCTTTCCAATCTCGAAAACACGGTCAAAACCTCCAACAACAAGCTGCTTGAGAAAGAGTTCTGGTGCGATGCGCATGTACATCTTCATATTCAGATCATTGTGATGTGTCTCGAATGGACGTGCAGTTGCTCCACCAGCAGTAATACTCATCATAGATGTCTCAAACTAAAACAAAGTTCACACACATTAGTATCAAATTTGCAAACAAACTGAAACTAAAACAAAAAAAAACAAGGTATGGGAAAAGTCAATGGCGTACCTCAAAGAAATCAAGATCATAAAGGTATCTTCTAATGTACTTGTTTATATTACCGCTGGTATTGAGGACTTGGCGGACCTCATTGTGCAGTATCAAGTCAAGGTAACGCTGGCGATAACGAGTTTCCTGACACAAATGAAATAAAAGTATCAAATCATATGTTACTTACCGCCCAAATAGAAACAGATTGGTATTGAATTAAGCATTCTAAACTCTAAAGAAAAGTTGTAATGGTTACCTGATCTTTAATAATATATGTTTGTGGATTTCTAGGCTTTCCTGGAACCCAGTTTTCAGTATTCTGCAGAGGAAATGATTAAAAAAAAAAGGTTAGTGTAAAAAAATGAGACGATTCAAAAAAAAGGTTTACTCAACTATATTAGCCACACCGAACCTTAGGAGGAGCCTTTTCACGAGGATTTTCCTCGGTTCCATGACGAGGCTTTTCCTTCATCGGCAACGTGTGAAGGCAATGAGACAACACAGTAAACGATCTTGAGAAGATACTTAGCTCTCCCACGTTAGTTTTTCCTGGAGATAGGAGGACAAATATGTATGTGTTCAGATAAAGGTCACAAAATAATTAATATGCCGTAAATAGAAATAAAGAGGTAGTAAACCTGGAAATCCAGTGACACCAATAATATCTCCACGCCTAACAGTAGCATGGAGCCTGACAAACTCAGCTTCATCTAATTCTGAGTAACTGAGTCATATCACAAAGAAACAAAACAAAATTCTAGTTAACCTAGATAAACAAAAAAGAACAACTTGTAAGGGGAATAAGTAAAAAAAAAAAACAATTAGTCACCTCCTATTAGCCACAACTTGGACCTTAGAACCACGATTATGTAGATCATAGAAGAAAATCTTGCCATAAGATCTCTTGCTCATTATCCGTCCTACCAGAAAAAGCAAAACGGTAAACAATAATATTTTCCTTAACAAACTTCATATATTGATGGGTATGTAATGTATAATACCGGCTAGAGAAACTTGGTCGTCTTCAACATGTTCTTTGAGGCTTAAACTAGTATACTTTTCAATGAATTCAGAGTTTGACATGGACACAAAGAACTTGTGTGGGTATGGATTGTTTCCCTTTTCCTTCTCTGCTTCAACATACCTCAATCTGTTCTCAAAGTATTGCTGCAAATCAAAAACCTCGTTTGTCACAACTCACAAACCATAAGATAGGGAAAATAAGAAAAAAAAAAATTGTAACTTTCTAATGAGAGCTTACTTGTTTGGCCTTTTCTTCTTCCTCACGCCTCCTCTGTTCCTCCCTCTGTTCGTTCTCCAAATCCCTATTAGCAGCAGGACTGCAAAATTTCACATCATCAAATCCGAAAACCTAGAAAAAATAATAGATAGAACTGAGAAGCATCCCAAGAAAAAGAAAACCTACTTTTCTACGACGGGTTCAGCTTCAGGATCCATGGCCAGATCGATGATCACGAAATCAGATGAAATTGGTCCGCTGTCGAAGGATATAAAACGCTTCTCTTCAGTGAAACCTAATGACTATAGAGAGGTTTCAGGAATTAATATTTGGCTCTGACGATAAGAGGTGGCAAAGAGATCTAGGCTTTATTTATATATCTTCCAAGGTGGGTTGTCTAGTCCTTAGGGTTTCCTTTTTCTTGTTGTCCTTTCACTTTTGTTTGGCACTTTTAGTAAAGTAAACTATAATAAAACTTGGAATTCAAATTACATTCGCATTGAACTTCATTATTTTTTTTCTTAAATTGAATTTCATTATTAAAAAGATCCAACTTAATTTCCTTTTTCAAATTAAGAAAAGATCTTAGTGATACATTTGTCAAAAGGGGAAAAGATCTCTATTCAAAAGGAGGTTATTTTAAAACCTTAAAACGTCTTTTTAATTTAATTATATAAATAATTGACGTTGAATTTTAGGATTCATTCTTGGAATCCACTAGTTGGACACCATTTGGTGGTAGACGATAAGATTTTAAATTCATAGTGACCCCAACTAATACATTATTTAGAATTTTAATCGATATTTATGATCTTATTGATTTTCATTATTAAAAGACCCAAACTTTATATTGTTGACTTCCTTTTTTTCTCCCATCAAAAAAGTCTTTAATGATTCATTCATTCAAATTTAGATGTTATTTAAGGATCTTTTTTTAGACGAGTTATATTGTTTCGTTTTTGTTTGCTGAGGTTTATGCTCTTTCCTTAAAAAAAAATGGAAACTAATCAAAAGAGTGTGAGAAAAAGTTAGTATAATGTGCACAAAAGGCTATAGATGATCAATCCTCAAGAAAATGTAACAATGGAGATGATAATGGCTGCTCCAAAAAACGAAGAACGACCAGTTTATGGAGCAGAAGCAACAGATACTTCTAGTAAATTAATTTTGCCTTACGAGAGAGCTGTTTACCTTTTAAAAAAAAGAATCATAACAAAACTTCGATCAAGCTTCGAGATGTTTTTGTGTATGATGATGAACAATAACCTCCGTTCAAGGATTCACATAGAGATCGATTATTTTATCAAAAAAAATTGTCTTATAACACTAAAATATTTCATCAAAGTAGAAAAGAAGAAGACATATGAATGAATGAAATAGTCAACTCAAATGAATTGGATCTTGCACTCTGAAGAAGCTGTCTGGAGGAGCTTCATTAGGTCATCGGTGTACTTTTTATCTTGCTTATCAACTTGAACCTGAACCTTCACAACTTCAAGACACCTCAAATTCTCCATAAAATGTCTCATCTGTTTCAATTCTCTACAACTTCCTCCATACCCATAAACCTTTAGCACCTTCACTCCACACGACAGTAAACAACTAATTTTCTTCTTCCTCTTCTTCCTCACACGTTTGCAAGCGCATACATCCCCACATCCTTTTGTATACTTGTGCACAAGACCCTGAAAGGATAACACACCAGCACACTTAGAGAATATATATGTTTGCTAGGTTCTAAATTATTGGTTCGTTTTCAGACCTTAAGGACTAGAGTATCTAGGTTTGGAGATTTCCTGAGCAGAAGCGGCAATACTTGCCAATCACGTTCCTCGTGACTCTCAAAAGACAACGTCACGAGGTTGTTGAACTCAGGCATAGATTCACAGCAGCAATGAAACACCTGATGATCGGTCACACAAACAAAGTCATGGCTACAACTTGAAACAAGTAAATATATATACAGTATATATATATATATAGAGAGAGAGAGACGACTAATTAACAATATACTAGATTACAAGAACAAGAAGAAAAGAGAAGAGAGTAGGAAAGTGACCTCAAGAGAATCAGCAGACAAGTGAAGGGTCACAACATTCCTTATAGCTTCAACGAGTTTGGTTGCATCACCCCAAGCATCACCCTTTGTAGAATCATACCCATAATATTCATCTACTGGTGGGATATAATCATTATACTTCCATAATATAAGATCCAGTCTAGCCTCGACAAGCGAATCCAACTGACATTGATAATCTTCTGCGACATAACTAGAGTAGTCAAGGTACACAAGACGTGGCGTGTCAAGGCCAACCAATGAGTGGGCGTCTAGATCATAAAAACGGTAAAATATGGTTATCCTCTGGATGGTTGAACCCCAAATATGTTTTCTCCAACCACCCGCATCAAAAGGATCACCAGCAAATATGTTAACTTCCTCAAGCACAGGGCAAGAGTCGAGGAGGCAGTCATAAAGATCACCCCATCCAAACGTACCATAAGACACTTGAACGAGAGAGAGAGTTTTGAGTGCAGGGAAAAGCACACCGTCGGGAGGATGACTGTCTTGGTCGTAACTTCCCCGGGAAAGGGTGAGTTTAACTAACGTCTTGCTGAAGAAGAACTCAGGCATTATACATTGTATGGATGTTGATGACAAGTCTAGTTCCAAGGCTCCGTGTTCTAGCACATTGCGGATCAGATGGTTGTACTGAGAGTTGTCGATTGGAGAAACCCACTTCATAGAGAATTTCTTGATGGGAGAATCACCGAGCAGTCCAAGGGTTCTGTTCACGAAATCAAGGAAGCCACCACCATCGCCAATAGTTTCTGATGCTCTGTTCGGATAAAAGACCATGGACTCATCGAAATCAAGGTTTTGAACCAGAGGCAACAGATTTCTCCACCGTTTTGAGAGAACTGATGTGGCAGCAGCAAGTTTAGTAGGGAACAACGACAGGATCTGACCCAAAACCTCATCTGGTAAGCTATTAATTGAACAAGTTTCCACCTTTTTTTTGGCAGCCATAGCCATAACCTAAAAAACAGAGTCAATCAGTTATCCGAATCAACAAATTTATCAAAGGGATTTAACAAAAGTAAACCATCTACCACAAACAAGCTAATTAACACAGTTTATGTGATGTGTGATTTGATTATCACGAGAAACAACAAACATCAAATCACCGAAACTTGTAGATGACAAGAAACGTCGATAACCTACCTTGGCAGTAAAGATATCGAAGTTGGGAGTTTTCTTTTTTAACTTTTTTTTTTTTGTTATATTTAATCGAATGTACGTCTTATACTATGTATTTATATATGCTAAGCGACCATTGTTTAAGCCCCGAAATTGGGCACGACCAGCGGCGACCTCTATATTGAGTGACCTTCATAGATCATCATACTTTTATTGTACGATTGAGAATTATAATACGAAATTCAAATCAGTAATGCACAAACTAGAACAAGGATTCTGATTCCAATTAAAGTGTTTTTTAATGCAGCAAAAAACAAAACCATCCTCAACGTTGAAAGCAATTACATATATGTATCAGATGTGGAATCTACCATAGTTTTCACTACTCTGATGGTGGGCGCTTCATCTTGAGAAGATGAGAGATGCCAGCAATGACATGAGCACGACTACTAGGAACTCCTGTCTTGGCCAAAGCTTGTCCATTTTTGTCCAACAAAACAAAGCAAGGAACATACTTTATATCATAGTGGAGAAGCTGCAAATTTAGAACAAAAAAAGGAAGAGAAAGATGAAATCTTTAGTAAAAAGCTCTGTCAATTTGTGTATGCAGCGAGAAGAGTTGAAAAAAGTTTAAGCTTATTAAAATACCTCAGGAAACCATTTCTCATTCTCTGCGTCAGCCATTGTAATGCTGAGCCAGTTTGAATTCCTCTTCTCTACCTCTAAAACAAAGTTGAGCAAAGAATTGCAGAGTCTGCATTTGGGTGAGTAAAATTCAAGTACTGTAGCTTCTTTCTGGCTGGCTAAAGCAGCTGCGAAAGCCCTCTGCTCTGCTTCTCCTTGCTCACTATTGCTTAAAGCCTTCTTCTTTGGTCTAAAGTTTGGATTTTGGCCAAGTGAAGTCAAGGAGCTGAGAGCAATGGAGCCAATACTTTGCATAGATCTGAAGAGCCACGGTCCTTGAAACTCGCAGACGCTTGATGATGGTTTGGGTTGGTTGTTTGAATCCCATGGCCACTTCAAGCAAAAGAATGGAATTTGAGAAGTTGACTCGCTCTTAGTGATCTTTGAATCCATCAAGAGTACCCTTCGACTTCAAATCCACAGCAACGGTGCGATGATGAGACTGTGACGAGAATGCAATTCAGTGATGATTAGAGAACGACGAGTGAATTTGGGGATTTGGAAAAAAGGAAATTAGGGTTTTTCTCTTTTTGTGATTTAAACCAATCTGGTTTAACTGAATTAAAATAAAATTTGGGTATTAAACCAAACCGAATTGAGAAACCATACCAAACCGTAATCAAAGCTTCGTTTTGTACATTCATAAGCAAGAAACTAGTTACGCCAAATTCGTATAATGATCTTTTGTTTTTCCGAAAGAAACCAGTTTATTAAAAAGAATGCACACACTTCATGAATCATACAAATGAGAAGAGAGTTTTACAATTACAAGTAAAAATGTAAACAGCGATCCAGTTTTTTCTCTCGTGAAACTCTTGCAAGAAAATGAAAACTTTGGGGTTCACTTCAGAGCCAGGATCTGAAAGCAAAGCAGCGAGCTTTACGTTTTCTCTGCAAGCTCGAGCTCTTACCTTTATTTACGATCCCCAGCTCTTGTCCTGTATCCTTCTCTCTATTCTCTTCTTGACCATTACTTGTCTCTTCTTGTGTGACCGTTGAGTGATCTTGCCTCTGTGATTTTTGAGGAACACTTGTAATGGTTTCTAATAAACTTACTCGCTTTGCCTGGTCCTCTGATCTATCAGGCGACAATTCTTCGGCTTCTTGGACAGGCGTTATATTTCTAACCATGTATATAACTCTATCTAGTGTCCCTAACGCTTGTTCCACCTCTGGACTGACGCAAAACCGTCTTCTCATATCAACATCAGTCTTGGTTCCATCCTCCGAAGAAACGCTTTCCTCATAATCTTCTTCTTCCTCAATCTCTGTAACAGTTTTTCTGTAATGGACAGGTTTGTTTTCACTAGCATCTCCATGATTCTTGTGTTCCTTCTTTGGCAGAGAATTGCCATTCACTTCAGTTGCTTCCAACTTTGGTCCTTCCTCGATTGTTTTATCAGTTGAATACAGAGCTTGGCGTATCTTAGTGTACAAAGGATCATCTAAAGCTCTGCTATAATCTTCATCAAATTTAGCTACGGAAGCAACTGACTGTTACATTCAAATACGAAAACAATATCACACAAGTTAGATTGACACTACCCCCAAAACATCGAAACAGTAAAACAAAAATCGTGTTTTCTGACCTTTTTATAGAGTCTGAAACCGTTGCCAATGAGCTGCCTAGTTATAAAATTAATAAGAGATGGAGGCATCAAGTCCAGCTTTATATCCATCTCCCCTATCGTTCTACAAAATTTGACAAGAGCTAGATTTTAGCCTCAACCAAAGACAATTAGCATGTAGCAATACTACTTGTACAATCATCACTAACCTGAAGTAACTCCTCTGTGGAGTAACCTTTTGTAAAACAAATCCGCCTACGAGATCGATCCTCACTGCATCCGGTGATTCAGGTATAACGAAGTCCTTAGAGGACACTCCAATGCCATCTAAATCAGAGATCTAAAAGTTCCAAACAAAATCGATTTCAGATAATGTCAAAGTTTAATACCAAAGGTAAGATTCAATATATGCGATAAGGATTTTGCTTTACCGAGTTCAAAAGGATGACGACTAAGCCATCTTTAAAGTATTCAAAAAAGAAATAATGCACAATAATCTCTCTGTCCGTCAATGGCCATGGTACCTTCATCCTTTCTTCCCACAATACAAAACATTTCAAGATTAGCTTTATAAGATTCAACAGGTTGGTTACATAGAAACCAAAAAGCAAAGTTCCTCGTCATTCTCAATGGAAACATACCTCGCTAAACAAATCTGTTCACCAACTCCGACCTTTTGCAAGCATGTGCTTTTTAAGATCCTGAATGGTGGAAATGAAAACTGTGGCCACCTATATACAGCACAAACCAAAAAATGAGTAGAGTAAACAAGTTGTCCAGCGAGACAATGAGATCATCTTGTTGTTCACAATCCCAAAATATTTAAGACTCTCACCATTTCTTGTAGAGAGTTGTTTCCCAAGATACACATAAACCTGCATCATATAACTCACAATTAACATCACCTGCAGAAACCTCTTTGAATCCACGGTCTCAGTTCTAATAAGAAATAAACTTACATTCGTGGATAGGCCCATCCATGTAACCTTCAACAAGCATAGTGTGAAAAGGACTTCCATCAAGCCCTTCACGGTACATAACACGGCAATCTTCAAGATCATGTTTTAACTGTAAAAAAAAAACAAAACTTTTTTGCTACATCGTTACAATCTCAAGATCGATCAGTGGTGGACAAAAAAAATGGAAATGTTATGTCTGAAGTCACATACTTTCCAATCACCATCGTTGGTTGATTTAGTAACATCAAGATGATCCGTCATGGATACACTCCTAAGCTTGCTAAGTACCTTGGATACTTCATCTGTTCTTTTATCCAATATATTCTCATTACACTCTACAAAAATTCATCAAAACCAAAATAAAAATCTCAGAAGTGTATCCCTTTATAGAAAACAATAGTATTCTCAACTCCAAAAGAAAGAATCGTATAGCGAAAAAAGCCAAAACCTTTAAGCTGGTTTCTGAGAAGAGATTTGAGAGAGTCGAGATTGGTGAGTTCAGGAGAAGACAAGGTCTTGTCCAACTTATCTCTGTACTCACAGATCTCTCGTTTCTTCTGCATAATCTCAAGCTTTCACCTTCCCAAAGACCAATCCACAAAATCAGTAAGTGATATTAAGAATTAAAAATCCCTGATTTGATCACAGAGAAAAGAAGAGGAGGATTAGAGAGAGAAAGGCCCAACCTTTACGGAGTTCAAGAAAGCTGATTTTTTAGCTACGAGGAACAAAACGTGACCGACAAGACGGAGAAAGTTATATTGAATTATTATTATTATTATTTGTTTCTCGAGAAAATGCAAATCAGGGGGTAGTACAATTTACAGGAGAAGTCGGAGTTTCCCAATAAAGGAAGGAGATGAAGACAGAGATTAATGTTGAGATTAAGGCATAGTTGAGAAAGAGATAGGGTTTAAGAGGGAGATGGGAAGGGGACCGATATGTGTCGGTGTCAGAATGAGTGAAGATAGGTGGGAAGATCTATCTGACTATCTCTCTGCCTCTTCTCTTTAATCTCAACTTCATTCTTCTTTGGGGTTTTTTTTTTCTATTATAATTTTTTTTTAAGTAGTCATAAATAGGAAGGTGATGATATAATACAGTTGAGAAACTGAAATATTTTTTTGGGGGTCCTATGTCTTTAAATTTTTGGTATATTGTACATATCTCCTGATTATTAAATTATACTGTCTGTTCCCTCACATTGATGAGCTTAAAAAAGTAAAGCCAACCAATGAAGATTTATATTGTCAGTTTGTAAAAGTACATTAATCCTCCCTTTGAATTTTGTATCATTCTTTAGTGGAATGATTGGTATATTCATTTTATTTCATTTCCAACTTTATATATTAGCAAAAGTTTGGTGAAAGATTTCATTCCACCTAATTTTTGTCCTTCTAATTACAACATCCTTATAGTAGTAAGTTCTAGTCTTGAGCTATATTAAGTCACAACCATACCTAAGTCAAACCCAACACAAAAACAAAATTCTCAGTTTAGCAGAAAAAGCAGAACCAACATAGTTTGTTTCATACACATTAGTGAATTCATTAGGAAACTGTCCACTTTTTGTTTACTCATAGTTGATGATCACATCAAAACAACATAAAAAGGATCACTTACATTGAGTCGCAAAATCACAAGTCAAATGCACAAAGATAGGTAGTAAATTACTCGGACAATTGATCCCAAACATTGACAATGAGCCATCCTTCAATGGCAGCAGCCTCAAGATGTTCTTCAGCCCCTGCCTCATCCCATTTGGCCTCAATCGAATCCAGCCTACTCAAATCAGACCACAAAACCCTGTGCGCCAATTCTCTCGTCCCAAGAAACTCAAGCACCAGAGTACCACGGGCTTTGGCAGCCAATTTCCCAACGTTAATAGCGTTTCTTATCACAAGACTGTGGTTTTCTCTGAGCAAGTCCAGGTCATCCTCGATCTGCACACCAACAAAAGTGACAAACTTGGAAGCAAAGAAACGGTACAGATCCTTGAGATTGTCATGAAAAGGTTTAGGTAGTCGAAGGAAGAGACATAGGTTTCTCGTGCTCAGCTTCACAGATGACAGACTCCACTCTGACGTTTTGGTTTTGGTTTCAGTTTCAGGACATCCAACGTCCCAACACACATCGAAAATCACAGCTCGGTTACCATTCGAGATCGAATCTTCTCTTAAAAGTGAAAGGTATGGAGAGATATCTGTTGATGATACAACATCAATGGTCTTAGTCTGAACATAAGAGCCATCAGTCATCTTGAACTTTGGTCCATCAAAGGAGGCCATCTTTGAAATCTATGAAATACACAAATCAATTGAGATACTAAAACATTTAGATTAAATTATGATAAGACACAGCTCTAGCACAAACTAATCTCACTAGAATAAAAGATACAAACCCACAAAGTAAGATAGTGAATCCAATCATAACTAATAGTAATACTATTACTTTACCACCAAAGTGTTTACTCTTTTGTTTGTGTAACAAAGTCTATAAGTATTCATCAGTTGGGTAAAGGAAGGACCACACATTGAATGTAGCAATAATCTTAAACAATGAATTGATCATCAAAGTAAAAAAGTACACAACTTTTTTTTTGGATACAATTGTTTTATATTTTCCCTAGTTTCTAGAATTCTCAACATCGTTGTGTGTGCGTGCATCATCAACAGATAACAAGACAAGAGCGAACTCGTTAACTAAAACAGAACCAAAAACGATCGATCTGAGAGATAAAATTTCCCTAATTTTCATCTGGGATCGGAATCGGGATCACATCAGCGAACGATGAGAAGTAAAAATATTGACGCGAGAAGAGAGTGAAAGTACTTACACAGAGAAGAAGAGGACGAACCTTGTAATTTCGCTTCAGGCTATGTGTAGTAAACGGAGAGATGAACAGAGGAGAGAATAAAATCTAAATCCATGAGATCGGACTCATTCATGTAATATAAGGATGATTAATCCGGTTTAACCGAAATCGAACCGGAATTGGTTTTTATTTCAGATGATTCAAAAGGTCTTTTTATTGTGTTTTCTTGGTTTGATATTTGGCTCTATGTTCCATTCATTCGTGCATGTTTCTCTTGTTGTAAGTTGTAACACCTTATTTTCTTAGGTTATATGTACCAGGGATGAGTTGAACACTACTAATTAATCAAATCACACTAATCATCAATAATATGATAATTTTTTTTTCTTGGGTTAGAACTTAGAAAATTAACATAGATATTTAAATTGTGTTTGTTGGGAAGAAGTGACGAAGAGAAAGAGAGACCACTTCCCCCCGTATCAATTGCCAAAACACATGTAACATGTTAGCTCACAACGCTATAATAGTTGAGTTCATGAAGGTACATTTCAACACATTTCACTATTTGATTACTTCTTTGAGTGTCGTCTTATCAAATCTTTGAAGTGTTAAGAAAGTACACAACAATTTACAATTTTAATCACACACCTAACTTGAATTTAAAATTCGGTCTAGTTAGTAAAATCCGGTTTAGTGTAACAACAAGACCAAATTCAGAAAAATTTATCAATTTATAAAACTGGTCCATCTTGAAACCTTACCACATACATAACAACAAAGGCTGATTATGAATTCAGCACAGTTTGTTTCGAAAGCCCATCATCATTTCATCGCCCAGTATCGAGTATTGTGTGTTATACTACCGCCGCTTGCTTCTCTCAACGCAACCTACACAAAAGCCAACACAGCTGCTTACTCTCTCCTTTTTCACTCTTTAACAAAACAAATTCGCCGCTTATCGCCTCCGATCTTCTTCTCTCACAAAAGGTACGGTTTCGTTCTCTTCTTCCTCCGATTCTCTCGTTTCTTCTCCAGATTCGTTCATCGATTTAGCCTTTTAGGAACCTTCACATCGGAATATTTATTTGTTGTATACGTATTCTCTTCAGTTACTCTTATGGAACCGTTCGTTGCTAAGGAGAACGTCATCGCATCTGCTTCTTCTTCTCCGAAGAAGAAGCGACGGATCGATCACACTGAGTCTACTAATAAGTCTGATGGTTCTCCGATGCTCGCTTCTAACTCTAGCGGCCTCGGTTTGAGCAACAGTACCGGTGGTGACGACACGCCGATGGACATGGTGGACAACAACTCCAACAATCATGAGATCGATGAAGATCTTCATAGCAGACAGCTCGCTGTCTACGGTCGCGAGACTATGAGGAGGCTTTTCGCTTCCAACGTTCTCATCTCTGGGATGCAAGGCCTTGGTGCTGAGATTGGTAACGCTTTTTTTGACTCCGTTTTCTGATTTTTTTCTCTTTTTCTTTCGTTTGTTGATTTTCACTTGCATGTTGCTTTATCTACTTGTCCTGGTTTGTTATCTAAGAGCTTCGAGCTTGATTAAACGTATTTCTTGATTGAGCTGTTTGATTTTGTCTGTACATTTGTGCTCTAGGAGTCGAGACCTTAAAATTGGTATATGAACTTGTTTATCCTGATGAGTTAGTGAGACATTATATGATGAAATGCTTATTCACTAGCTTTGTGATGAACTAGTTACTGATATATCTCTTTGTTCTCTTCGTTATTTATATCCTTCTTTCTGATGGATGATGTTTATTTTTTCCTATATAGCCAAGAATATAATTCTTGCTGGTGTGAAGTCAGTGACGCTTCATGATGAAAATGTGGTTGAGCTATGGGACTTATCTAGCAACTTTGTTTTCACGGAGGAGGACATTGGTAAGAATAGGGCACTTGCTTCTGTTCACAAGTTGCAAGAACTCAACAATGCCGTAGCTGTCTCAACTTTGACTGGGAAGTTAACCAAAGAGCAGCTTTCTGATTTCCAGGTATCCAAAACCTTTCTCTTTATTTGGTTTATCTTCGTTTTCTAGTTCTAGTTGTCAGTAATACTTTCATGATTCATGGAAATAATTATATATACAAAAGATAAGAGGTGAGTTAACGTTGATGAAGATGTTTCTACAACAAGTACACTATGTTTTAGCTTGTTCATGATTTTCGCAATAAATAGTGGCTGACCTCTTTTTCGATCTGTGATGCAGGCTGTGGTATTTCTAAATATCTCTATTGAGAAAGCGACAGAGTTTGATGATTACTGTCATAGTCACCAGCCCCCTATCGCATTCATCAAGGCTGACGTTAGGGGCCTATTTGGGTCTTTGTTTTGTGATTTTGGACCTCATTTTACTGTTCTTGATGTTGATGGGGAGGAACCACACTCTGGTATTATTGCGTCGGTTAGCAATGAAAATCCTGGATTTGTATCGTGTGTAGATGATGAGAGGCTCGAGTTTGAGGATGGAAATTTTGTTGTTTTCTCTGAAGTTGAGGGGATGACCGAGCTAAATGATGGAAAACCAAGGAAGATTAAAAACGTGAAGCCGTATTCATTTACCCTTGAAGAAGACACCACTAACTATGGGGGATATATAAAGGGTGGCATTGTGACTCAGGTTAAACAACCAAAGGTGCTGAAGTTTAAACCTCTTAGAGAAGCAATTAAAGATCCAGGCGACTTTCTTCTGAGTGACTTTTCAAAGTTTGACCGGCCACCTCTTCTCCACTTAGCATTCCAAGCACTTGATAAGTTTTCATCTCAAGCAGGCCGATTTCCGTTTGCTGGTTCAGAAGAAGATGCTCAGAAACTAGTAGAAATTGCAACTGACATTAATGAGAGTTTGGGTGATGCAAGGTTGGAAGATGTCAACTCTAAACTATTGCGGCATTTGGCTTTTGGATCCAGGGCTGTTCTGAATCCTATGGCTGCAATTTTTGGTGGCATTGTTGGACAGGAGGTTGTCAAGGCATGCTCTGGGAAGTTCCATCCTCTCTTTCAGGTAAAGACTTCTCTGTTTTAATTTTTCAGTCTTTGTATGTTAAACTTGTTCAGTCTGATAATGACTTAACATTATTTCTGCAGTTCTTTTACTTTGATTCAATGGAGTCACTCCCCAAGGAAGCTCTTGATGCATCAGAGTTTAGACCACAAAATAGCCGTTATGATGCACAGATCTCTGTATTTGGGTCTACTCTTCAGAAGAAACTCGAGGATGCCAAAGTTTTTGTTGTAGGGGCCGGTGCTCTTGGATGCGAGTTCTTAAAGAACTTGGCTTTGATGGGTGTGTCATGTGGCACTCAAGGAAAGCTAACTGTTACCGATGATGATGTAATTGAGAAGAGCAACCTGAGTCGCCAGTTTCTTTTTCGAGATTGGAACATAGGACAGGCTAAATCCACAGTTGCCGCAACAGCAACAACTGGAATAAACTCGCGTCTCAACATTGATGCTCTGCAAAATCGTGTTGGACCTGAGACCGAGAATGTCTTTGATGACAACTTCTGGGAAAATTTGACAGTTGTTGTCAACGCGCTGGACAATGTCACTGCAAGGCTTTATGTCGATTCAAGGTGTGTGTATTTCCAGAAGCCTCTCCTCGAATCAGGAACCCTAGGTGCAAAGTGCAACACACAGATGGTTATCCCTCATCTCACCGAGAACTATGGTGCCTCGAGAGACCCACCAGAGAAACAAGCTCCGATGTGCACTGTGCACTCATTTCCTCACAACATTGACCATTGCTTGACATGGGCTCGCTCTGAATTTGAGGGCCTGCTTGAGAAAACACCAGCTGAAGTTAATGCATATCTTTCAAATCCTGCTGAATACATGAATGCGATGAGAACTGCTGGTGATGCTCAGGCTAGGGATACTTTGGGACGTGTTCTTGAGTGCCTCGAGAAAGAAAAGTGCAATTCATTTCAGGATTGCATAACTTGGGCCCGTCTGAGGTACTCTCCTTTGGCTCAAACCTTTCATTGAGACTCTATATTATTTTGAATCTCTTCACTTAACATAAGTGCTTTCTTACAGGTTTGAGGACTACTTTGCCAACCGCGTGAAGCAGTTGTGTTACACATTTCCCGAGGACGCTGCTACTAGTACAGGAGCTCCATTCTGGTCTGCTCCAAAGAGATTTCCTCGTCCGCTCCAATTCTCCTCAACCGACCTGAGTCATATCAATTTTGTCATGGCTGCTTCTATCTTGCGTGCTGAAACATTTGGAATCCCTACTCCTGAGTGGGCTAAAACCCCAACGGGACTAGCCGATGCTGTGGAAAGAGTGATTGTTCCAGACTTTGAGCCGAGGAAAGATGCAACTATTGTGACAGACGAGAAGGCTACAACTTTGTCTACAGCTTCAGTCGATGATGCAGCAATCATTGATGAACTAATCGCAAAACTAGAGCGGTGCAGGCTGAGCTTGCAGCCAGAGTTCAGGATGAAGACAATCCAGTTTGAAAAGGTGAATCATAATTGTATCCAAGTTTTTTTTCACATTCTGTATATGGATAACAAGAGCGACAAACTAACATTATTATGCTCTTCGTAGGACGACGATACCAACTACCACATGGATATGATCGCTGGGCTAGCCAACATGAGAGCAAGGAACTACAGCGTTCCCGAGGTGGACAAGCTTAAAGCCAAGTTCATAGCCGGAAGAATCATACCTGCAATTGCAACATCAACTGCAATGGCAACAGGTTTTGTCTGCCTCGAGCTGTACAAGGTCTTAGACGGGTCACACAAAGTGGAAGACTACAGAAACACATTTGCTAACTTAGCACTTCCACTCTTCTCCATCGCTGAGCCGGTTCCACCTAAAGTGGTGAAGCACCAAGACCAAAGCTGGACTGTTTGGGACAGGTGGGTGATCAAGGGAAACCCGAGCTTAAGGGAGTTGCTAAAATGGCTAAAAGAGAAAGGACTACACGCATACAGCATATCATGCGGAAGCTGTTTACTGTTCAACAGTATGTTCCCAAGGCATAAAGAGAGGATGGACAGGAGAGTGGTGGATCTTGCAAGAGAAGTGGCTATGGTTGACTTGCCTGCTTATAGACGTCACGTGGATGTTGTGGTCGCTTGTGAGGATGAGAATGACGATGACGTTGATATCCCTCTCGTATCAGTATACTACGGCTGATTAGAAAATTTA
>NC_025697.1:2514137-2526251 GCF_000633955.1 Camelina sativa
TCCAGAAGCCTCTCCTCGAATCAGGAACCCTAGGTGCAAAGTGCAACACACAGATGGTTATCCCTCATCTCACTGAGAACTATGGTGCCTCGAGAGACCCACCAGAGAAACAAGCTCCGATGTGCACTGTGCACTCATTTCCTCACAACATTGACCATTGCTTGACATGGGCTCGCTCTGAATTTGAGGGCCTGCTTGAGAAAACACCAGCTGAAGTTAATGCATATCTTTCAAATCCTGCTGAATACATGAATGCGATGAGAACTGCTGGTGATGCTCAGGCTAGGGATACTTTGGGACGTGTTCTTGAGTGCCTCGAGAAAGAAAAGTGCAATTCATTCCAGGATTGCATAACTTGGGCCCGTCTGAGGTACTCTCCTTTGGCTCAAACCTTTCATTGAGACTCTATATTATTTTGATTCTCTTCACTTGACATAAGAGCTTTCTTACAGGTTTGAGGACTACTTTGCCAACCGCGTCAAGCAGTTGTGTTACACATTTCCCGAGGACGCTGCTACTAGTACAGGAGCTCCATTCTGGTCTGCTCCAAAGAGATTTCCTCGTCCGCTCCAATTCTCCTCAACCGACCTGAGTCATATCAATTTTGTCATGGCTGCTTCTATCTTGCGTGCTGAAACATTTGGAATCCCTACTCCTGAGTGGGCTAAAACCCCAACGGGACTAGCCGATGCTGTGGAAAGAGTGATTGTTCCAGACTTTGAGCCGAGGAAAGATGCAACTATTGTGACAGACGAGAAGGCTACAACTTTGTCTACAGCTTCAATCGATGATGCAGCAATCATTGATGAACTAATCGCAAAACTAGAGCGGTGCAGGCTGAGCTTGCAGCCAGAGTTCAGGATGAAGACAATCCAGTTTGAAAAGGTGAATCATAATTGTATCCAAGTTTTTTTTCACATTCTGTATATGGATAACAAGAGCGACAAACTAACATTATTATGCTCTTCGTAGGACGACGATACCAACTACCACATGGATATGATCGCTGGGCTAGCCAACATGAGAGCAAGGAACTACAGCGTTCCCGAGGTGGACAAGCTTAAAGCCAAGTTCATAGCCGGAAGAATCATACCTGCAATTGCAACATCAACTGCAATGGCAACAGGTTTTGTCTGCCTCGAGCTGTACAAGGTCTTAGACGGGTCACACAAAGTGGAAGACTACAGAAACACATTTGCTAACTTAGCACTTCCACTCTTCTCCATCGCTGAGCCGGTTCCACCTAAAGTGGTGAAGCACCAAGACCAAAGCTGGACTGTTTGGGACAGGTGGGTGATCAAGGGAAACCCGAGCTTAAGGGAGTTGCTAAAATGGCTAAAAGAGAAAGGACTACACGCATACAGCATATCATGCGGAAGCTGTTTACTGTTCAACAGTATGTTCCCAAGGCATAAAGAGAGGATGGACAGGAGAGTGGTGGATCTTGCAAGAGAAGTGGCTATGGTTGACTTGCCTGCTTATAGACGTCACGTGGATGTTGTGGTCGCTTGTGAGGATGAGAATGACGATGACGTTGATATCCCTCTCGTATCAGTATACTACGGCTGATTAGAAAATTTAAAACAAACATCCCCAAAGAGAGAGAGAGAGAGCTTTAATAATTACTGTATTCTTGGGATGTGAAAGTTGGGTTTCAGAAATAGAGAGTTTTGATGTATGAGAGAATAGTTAACACCTTAAAATTTAGAACTGAGTTTTCAAATTTGGTGTTTTTAACTTATTTAACACAAACATAGACGATTAGGCAATCCTAATACAAAACGTTTTGAAGCTTAAAATTTTTCTCACACACTAAAGTTAAAATCAGATAAGTTATTATAACATTAAACTACGTACAAAGAGGACATCTTACAAGCCCATTCTCGTTACATTCTATGCATCTCATCCACATCTTATCGTTACTAGTCTCTTCATCGTGATGATCCGCAAGCACTTTCGAGCTTCCATTGCAACTAGAACATATCAAGAACCGTTCGTTCTCGCAAGATTCGCAAGGTGAATCAACCTGCGAGATTCCTGATAGAAGCTTCTTAAGCTTCCCGTTCTCGTTCAATGCCACAACTTCTTCTGCTCCTCCAATGTACCTACCTCTAATGAACAGTCTCGGAGAGGTAACTTTCCCACCAAGTAACCTCCACATCTCCTCTCTAAACTCTGAATCCATGGAAACATCTCTCTCTCTAAACATTACCTTGTGATTCTCCAACAAGAATCTCACTCTTCTGCAAGCTTCGAATGTTTTCCTAACTCCTCGCAGCCCCGTCGTGTAGAAGACAACCGAGTCTTCTCCTCCGGGTGGGCAGTTATCTTCAAACTCCAAAAGAATCCTTCTTTCTTCTTCAAGACTCTGTGCCACCTCTGCATCTTCAAGCTCCAGTAGTGTTGGTGTAACACAACCTTTGCTTTGACCAGATTCAGCGACTATTTGGTCTCTTAGATGATGGATTGTGCGATCAATGTTACTCTTATGAAGAGCTAAGCCTTGCTTTAACGTCTTGACAGTGGTGATGAGTTTGATTTTCTTCACCAATCTTTCCTTCATTCCCTTCATTGCTAGCAAAAATTGGATCTTTGTTGGAAATATAAAATTAAAAAACCAATTCAAGAATCTGATCAAGAAGAGGGTTAAAGAGATGAATCTAGATCAAGATAAGATCGAGTACAAGAAAAGAAAACAACAAGTAGTGGGTTATTCGTTTTCAAGTTTCTTGTTTGGTTAACGTGTGGGTACCCCAATTTAGATGAATAAAGTTTCAAAAGCCACTTTCTGGGTTAGCTTTCAAAAGTCTTTCTTGATGGGTTTTTTTCATCAGAATGAAAAGAAAAGATTTTTTTTTGTTGGTTTGATGGGTCATTGCTACAATAATGTAGATGATAAAACTCACACCTCAATAACAGAAGACAAAACACTCATGAGTAATGATTTTACCCAATCAACCCAATTTTGCCAGAGGGATAAAAAACAAATAAGGAAGATGCTATAATGGACCTTTAGGAATTATGAATCTTTCTGGTAAGAGTCATCGATTGATTTAGAAGTTTTTAGTCTGGTAAGAATGATAATGCCCTGTCTTGTCTTTTACAATTCTAGAAAACGTGCAATGATGTATGTACTATTTGGTTAAAGTAGCTTATTAGCTTTAGCTAGCTTGCAAATTTCGAATTAGTCAAAATATATATTTAATCATTTACTTATAGCCTGATTACTTTTCTCAATTACATAATGGTTCAGTTTAATTAATGATGGTTGAGAAATTGTCAATTATATACCGTTTCAAGCGCATTTGACTGATGATGCCAATAAGACCTGGTTGATAGATTTTATATTCCTATTGCTATATCTTATAGTGAAGAAGTATTCACATTGGTGTTCAAACAAAAAAAAAACAAAAAAAAAAGGACCAGTTTCACATTCAGGTTCTGACATAACTGATATTAGCAAGAATAAGAATTAGTCTAAACTACCTATACAAATCACCAATACAGGTGAAGAAGTTGCTCTAAATGTCAGCCACGAATGATCTGAGTCCAATGTCGAACGAGAATCGAATGCATGTTAACTCCTTCTTCTGCGCATCAAGCATCTTCATTTTCAGCGAGTATGAACCCTGCAAGAGAGATAAGCAACATTAACCACATTGAAGCCAAGTCAATATATGGCTCCCATGTGTTGCTTGATACCAAGGTAAGTAAGCCTCCCTATCTATGTCTATTCTGAATGAGCAAATCCATTACGATTGCAAAAAACAGCTAATGGAACTTACAGGAGGAGTATAACCAGGAAGAACTTGAGAGTGTGAAACCAAGAAATCTCCGGTCTGTATAGGACAAGTTGTCTCAGTGCAAAGGTCATGAGTCTCAGAGTGAACATGCCATCCAAAGTATGAAACTTCAATCACCAGCTTCCCAAACGAAATCTCACGGCCTTATTAAATCACCCCAAAAACAATGAAACAAAACAGAATCACAACATAAACAGATTAACAGACTCTCTATCTACTTAAGAAGCAAAGACCACATGAATACACATTACATCCGCAGCATCAAATCACATTGTCTATCTATTATAACAAACACTGATCATCAGCTTACATACACAAGATCTCATCTCTGTATCATTGGTATCATCATCAATAAAAGAGGAATGAATCAAAACCTGTGTTGGCAGAGATGGTGAAGGTAGCTGGCTCGCCAGGGGCAATAGGATTAGGCGATATATCAACCTCTTTCACTTTGATTTCATAATCTGCGTTCTCCTCTACAAAATCAAATCAGAAGGCAGGATCGAAAAGCAAGTGAGACTTCAAAAATAATATAAAAAAATCCAAAATTTCCCAGAAAAAATCGAATTTTTACACCGAGTGAAAAAAGCGAAAAGCATCAAACTTTAGAACTGAAATCGAATTCAATCAAACCATTGTATATTATGTCTCTCAACAAAAGCGAGCCATCACGAGGAGATGAGGTTTTAAAAACACGTACCACAGTAATGGACATCGATGGCTCGAACACCGGTGAAACAAGGAGGAAGAGAGAAAGAGCGAGAGGAAGAATGGCGAAGATCCTCGACATGATTTGATAGAATCTCTCTGGAGATGATGATGATGATGATGATGATGATCAAAGCAGAAGCAGCAGCAGCAGAGTAGGAGTTGCTGGACCGTTCTTTTCAGCTAGGTCAATGTTTCTGGAAACTGACGGCTCGATTTCCTTTAAATAATAAATTTGGTGTGAATATTACTAGATTTAGGATAAACTTAATAACATGCATTGTTTATTTTAGTCATTATCCTATTTTAATTACACTTATCTTTTATAATTAAAAAAAATTGACTTTTTAGATTTTTTTTAATGCAAACCATCTAATTATAGTTTTATATAATTGTTATTGATTAAAAAAGTTGACTTTAATTTTTCTCTTTTTTTTTGATAATTTTTTTTTCGATATCGACCTTCGTTTTGACGAGTGAACAATCTAATGAAATAAACGATTTAGGTAGAATTATTTTTTCTTTTGAAATTTCAATTGGTTTGGCACCGAAAAAAAATAGTTAGAACTTTGCCAACTTTGACTCCACTTGCTGCTATTTACATCAGCCTAGAGTAGATTAGAGCTAAATTACATCTTTTTCTTATTCTTTAATTTTTATGAATATAAACTTTCGCCTCTTCTAAAAATAGTTTATGAATATAAACGTCTTGCTCCACTTCTTCTTTATATAATAGTAAGAAGGTCTGATTCATGTTTGTGCATAACCAAATAAAAAACGTGAAACTTTACAGCTGAGAAGAGACTTATATATATACTCTAAAAAGAAATGTCAACAATAATATCTTTAAAACGTGACGTACGAAGTCATATATCCATCATTGGCCGGCGGGAAAAGGAAACAACGTCAGCGACAGGTGTTACCGCCGGCGACGGTAACGGAGACGTACGGCAAACGGGACACGTCGGATGACGCCTGAGCCAAGGGTCAACGCACTTGTCGTGGAACAAGTGGTTACAATCGGGCAAAACCCTGATCATGTCCGTCTTCTTGTAATCCGCAAGACATATAGAACAACACGTCGTCGTACTCGATTCCCTTTGCAAGCTGTAGCTCACGCAAGCCTCTTCGTACGCAAGCTTAGGAAAACTCTTGATCACCTCATCGTTTAGCCCCAAGACTTCGATTACAACGGTGTCGTTTTGGTTGTCGTCACCTTCGAAGTTGAACCCTTCTTGGCCAGCTTGCAACGCTCCATTGGTCTCTCTTTGCCGGCGTCTTGTCCTCGGAGTGGTCGTGGGAGAAGCGTAGATATGGCTTCGAGTGCAATAATAAGAGGCGAGGGTGATTGTGGTAATTAGCATTAGTATACCAATGGAGACTCCGATCCCGTAAGCTAATCCACCCATCCTATCGGTGTTTGTTAGCCAGTGGCCCGAGTCAGGTGACATCACCGTTGCATTCATTGCGGCGGTCAGATTTTGGTTTCTAGTCTGAAGAAAATGATGGGTATACTAGGAAAGTAGCGAATGTAATAAGTTTTTGGTCATCACGATGAGGAAGTTCCGGAGTCAACGATAAGATATAGCTTTGTTTAATTGTTTTGTTCTGTAAGGTGATTTTACATAATATTGACAAATAATGAACCATAGCTTTTACATATTCGAATTATCGTTAAGACTTTAATCGTCTAGTAGTCAATCGTACATTTTAATAATATATAGCATTTACTGCCAAAAACATGGATTAATGGATGATTTTTTTCCCTAATTTACATATAGGTTTTAATTGTCAACACAACAGGTTTATATACAAGTTGTCATAGGTGTTTTCAATTCAAGTCTAATTGCCTTAATTTTTTTCCGACCTGAAACTTGTGGTTTTTGCAACTCTAATTCAATTTATGTTACGATGATAGGATGACCATTTCGATCCAACAGTCGATTTGTCCCATAGAACTTTTATTTGGTCTAAAGAAAAATATTATAGGGGTTTTATTAATTATATACTGTACGTAATATAAATCATGGCATGATGAGTGCTTGAACGAAAATGACCTATTTGATATCGTCTTCTTGGCTACATCTTCTCACCGGCCTTACCAACGATAATTGCTTTATTTACTAGTTTTTATTTTACTTCTTACTTTTTCCACTATTCAAAAAAAATCAAAAAGTTCACTTACAATAGAATTTGGTCAACCCGTTA
Organism: Camelina sativa; assembly: GCF_000633955.1. Lineage (NCBI taxonomy): Eukaryota > Viridiplantae > Streptophyta > Magnoliopsida > Brassicales > Brassicaceae > Camelina > Camelina sativa. The sequence continues at coordinate 2,520,857 of NC_025697.1, forward strand.
ATTAACACTTTCTTTAACATAATAATCTTTAAACAAATCATTATTTATTTCAAATGGTTTGATAACACACATAATGTTTGGCACTTTTCATAGTAAATGTTATAGTATGCTATATTCCAAACTAGACATGAAATAAATACCGGGTTGCACGACCTATTTTTCTCCGACTCCCTGTTATATGATACTGTATAATTCCCTTACATATGCACATCACCTTAAAAATGTTTTTGTTTAAGGAGAAAATGTAACTTAGATAGATGGTTATGGTCTCGATCGGGTTTAAAGTACAAATCCATGTAACCCAAACTTGGAGAGATTTAGATATAGAAATTTTATTTGGGCAAAAATAGATATACAACTTTTTGTCTGGAGATATATAGTTTAAAATCAAAGTTTGGGCTTTATCTAGTTTAGTGTTATAGTTTCATGGAAAAATAGATTCTCAACCCATTAAAATACGTATAAGTTTTGAACTTTATATATACGGGCTTGGGCCATTCTTAAAAATGTGTTGCGTATATAGAAGTGTGTATATCGTCTTTTTAGTCTAAACCTACTTTTAGCTATTCTCAGTCGCCGCTTTTTACTTTGTGTTTTTCGGTGCACTAATAAACTCAAAACTGGATCTTCAACAGAAATTTAACCATTAAAATTTCTTCAATTATTTTTTGGTGAGTAACTCTCTCTTAAATGACAGGCTACATTGTTATCTAGATTAGTTGTCTTTGTGATTTTGGAATATCTTAAATTTATATGTTTGTTGGTAACAGATTCATGATAAATCACATGTTTAATTAGTGAAATTCAAGGTTTTCTTTAAGATATATACTATGTACTTGGGACAAAAATGTCCTAAGTTTGTTTGTGCTTGTTAGCTAGTCCTGTATTTTATGAGATTGTAATTTCATTTAAGTTTATCCTAGATATCTTAGTTTTAAGGATTGTGTTGACGTTTGTGTGTACTTGTTAGGTTTTTTTTTTTTTTTGGGTTTAAGTTAGTGTTTTAGTTGTCATAGATATATAGTTTAAAATCAAAGTTTGGGCTTTATCTAGTTTAGTATTATAGTTTTCGTGGAAAAATAGATTCTCAACCCATTAAAATGCATATAAATTTTAAACTTTATATATATGGGTTTGGGTCATTCTTAAAAATGTCTTGTGTACATAGAAGTGTGTCTATTGTTTTTTTAGTCTAAACCTATTTTTAGCTATTCTCATACGCCGCTTTTTACTTTGTGTTCTTCGGTGCACTAATAAACTCAAAACTGGATCTTCGACGGAAGTTTAACCATTAGAATTTCTTCAATTATTTTATGGTGAGTAACTCTGTCTTAAATGACAGGCTACATTGTTATCTAGATTGGTTGTCTTTATGATTTTGGAATATCTTAAATTTATATGTTTTTTTTTTGAATTTAATGTTAAATTATATTCAAAAGAAAAATAGCTTTGTTACATCAAGTGCATCATAGGGTTGAAAAGTTTTTTAAACAGAATCATAGAAGAAGAAAAATACTTAAGAGCTTAAACTCTTGTGCCAAACCATACTTGTAACCCATCATTGTATCGCCGATCTCCCGAAAGGCCAATGGCTAGCAGTTGGTCTCGCATGTGTCTATCAATCATGTAAATTTATATGTTTGTTGGTAACAGATTCATGATAAATCACATGTTTAATTAGTGAAATTCAAGGTTTTCTTTAAGATATATACTATGTACTTGGGACAAAAATGTCCTAAGTTTGTTTGTGCTTGTTAGCTAGTCCTTCATTTTATGAGATTGTAATTTCATTTAAGTTTATCCTAGATATCGTAGTTTTAAGGATTGTGTTGACGTTTGTGTGTGCTTGTTAGTTTTTTTTTTCGTTTAAGTTAGTGTTTCAGTTGTCGGTACATGATTTTGAGTTGGCAGTTATCTAATATATTTAATATTTAGCAGAATCAATATCTTCGTTTTTCAAAATATTTTATAAAAAGATTAATTAAAACAAAACTCTGTTGGTGAAAAGCCAATGTGTTTGTGACTTTGTGTATGTTTTTTTTCTTTCTAAAATGTAAAGCAATTGTGTGACTCATATATTAAGGATGATCTAAAATAAGTTTTGTCATGAATTCAAATATGTTACAAATAGGTATTGTTGCGGAGTAGAACAGATATTGTCCACGTACCTTTTAATTTCTTTTTCAATAAAGGGCTGGTTAGTGATCTTTAGGCTGCGTTGGACCATTTTTGGTCTGCGGACTGCATGAGGCATGCATTTTGCAATTGATTTCTCTCGTTAGTTCTTTTGAACAAATACCTCTTATATTAGTTCAGTCACCACTACTTTATTAACCTTTTTTTTTGTTTGGCTCAGATACGTACGTGCATTCTGTTATTGGATTTCGAAGGTTAACATAGCATCAATATGTAAGCAAGTGAGGCAAGATCAATATCTATTAAAATCTCTTATTTCCTTCTTAATTACTGATATCCTCCGTTAGTGCACCCAGTTTCTCATTATGTATGTACCCATCCTATATTGTTTGCTCGTATATGATCTTATATTCTTATACATAATGTGTACCCATTAATTATTTGTTTTCAAAGTTCCTTTTTTTTTTTAACATATATGTAGTCATTTCAATATAAACTAATTTATACAATCTAGCTAATGAAAAATTATTTGTTCTCTATATCATATAATACAACATGATATATGTTGTCACTTGTGCAGCTGCGCAGGATATCCTTAATTTGATCAAAAGAGCTACTATTTGTTTGTGGGTAAGCAAAATTGTAGCTCGTATTTTAAACATAACTTAGATAAAATAGACAAGCATGCATGTTCTATATTTCTCAAAACCTACATATTCTTAAGTCTTCAAAACTTTGTTAAATTATTTTGAAATTATATATATATATATATATATATATATATATGTATACTAACTTTAGAGGTTTGACAAAAAAAATATATATACTAACTTTAGAATTTTGGAGAAAATCTGAGGAATGATGTTTCTACTTAAAACACAGTTGCGCTATTGTAAAAACGAATAGAAAAACTACATGGAAAGATGATGATAATAACATGCATAGAGGGGAAAACAAAGAATAACTTTTTTTCTTTTTTTTTTTATAAATAAGTTTCCAAAAAACCCATTCAAACATTAGTTGACTGAAATTTATACTATTAGTAATTAATTTACCAAAAAGGAAATTTGTGGAGAGAGTTTCAGATTCTTACTTCCTTATCTATTATTGGTTTTTCTTATAAATAAGATCACTAGGATTCTCTTTTCACACACACAAAAGAAAAGAAAGAAAAAAACATTGAAAATGGGTAAAAGAAAAACTCCGACCACATGGGCCAACGAGAAAGCCAGGAGACTCAGCCTCGAGAAGAGGCTGGCTGGTTTGGTTAAGAAGACGAAGGAGCTCTCGATACTGTGTGACATGCGAGCATGTCTCGTTGTTTACGACCGTGAAGTAGATCAGTTGGAGGTGTGGCCAGCTCCTCAAACCGCGAAGTCCCTCTTCGACAAGTTTTACTCTCTAACCGACCATGAAAGGAACATGAAGGCCGTTGATCCGGAGTCATTCATCCAGACCAATATCCAAAAGCTTGAGAAGAAAATAGCCGATACTCGGAAGGCTATTACTGAGATTGAGATGGACAATCTCATGTTGGAGCTCTCCCTTGGTCGTCCACTTGCTGATCTTTCCCCAACCGAGATTGATAAATTACTATCGTATACGGGTAAGAAGATTATGTGTTTGAGGAAAGAGATGGGTTCTGCGGAACAACTTGACATGAGTGTCGACGAGGAATCTCTTGGAGATGCGACCCTGAGGGCTTCGAATGTTCCGTCTGCCGGGTGGGGCGGGAACGTGATGGAGACTGGAAGTATGTATTACTTTGATCAATGGGGGTCCGCTGATCCAGAAGTCCAAGAACCTTCTGATGAGACTCATTTACCCACAATGGTCACTGGAATGGACCTAAACATGGAACCAGCTGTTGGTGATAAAAACTTGGTGGGAACCTCTAAAGGAGAGAGCAGCAAGGCTGCTGCTGGTGCTGAAGACGATGCCGAATGAAGCTGCGGTCGAAGTTGACATGACAAAGAGTTTTGAATAAATAAAGTTGTCTTTTTCTATTATCGTTGTTTCTTGCTCGTTTCATATCTCTAGTTTCTATTGTTTTTATCGTGTGTCTCTTGTTTTGTGTTAAACTCATGTATTTGCTTGTCATGTCAACTTAATTTTTAATATTGAATGTTTGTGTCTTTTACTATTCTTTGCAATTTGAAGAAATCCTCCGTATATTTTATCAAAATCATCGTATTTTATAAGATAATCATTGTCATGCATGTAAGTAATCACTTATTACGCCTAGAGAGATTATATATGCATCGTACATATACTAAAATTTTATATACATCTCCTTTCAACATGTTTCAAACTCCAATATATATTGCATGTCGTTTACGATAAAAATAATTATTATTTAAACGGCTAATCATTTTCAAAATAAGAACAAATGTTTCAACTTTAAAGTTAATTAATACCATTACTTGTTATTTTCTTTATTTGACTTCTCTCTTAATTTCAATTAAAGTAATTAATAAGTATGACTACATAAATATATGTAGTTAAATGTTATGATACCATACCATAAACGGAATGTGTATGAGCTGTGTGTAGGAATAAAAACAGATTAGATGCATGCATATCTTGTTTCTGTATAAAACAATATATACATACCTATATATATAAAGGAAAGATATCTTAGGGTAATTTAAGAAGTAAAAGGAAAGATATCAGTTTTTTGACTGTCATATTATTATCTTAAAAGAGCATATAATAAAATTGGGATAAGGGTTAAAGATTGATGTCAAATTTTATAGGAGACTTATCTGAGTTATATACTCTCAGATAGGTCAAAATTTGATGGGCCGATTTAATCCGACCTTAACTAAATTATCCAATGGATTTGGGTATGTTTCCATCTCATTAACTAAACATACCCAATTGAGGAGTTGAGTGTGTTTGTTTCAACGACTTCGAGATAAAAAAAAAGCTTGAGAATCAAGGAAACGAACCAAGATCCTCCCGAGAAGATCGAACCTTTAATACTTTCCAATGGGCCTTTTTAAATTGGGCTTATAATGTCGGTCCATAGTTTCCTTCACTACTTTATTTCTACCTTGTCTTTTTATTTCTTCGGCCTATAAAAAACCTATTTTTATCAGAAGGGAACAAAAATGAAACTTGACAAGAACGCAGTAGTACTACTGTTTACTTGATGGAGATTGGTAATGAAAATGATTATGAAGTGTTGTGGGATCATTGTAGCTTGTGGAGAGAGCACGTCAAGCCAACGCTACTACAGTTTACTAGAGCAATAATT
>NC_025697.1:2526424-2533541 GCF_000633955.1 Camelina sativa
TAAAGGAAAGATATCTTAGGGTAATTTAAGAAGTAAAAGGAAAGATATCAGTTTTTTGACTGTCATATTATTATCTTAAAAGAGCATATAATAAAATTGGGATAAGGGTTAAAGATTGATGTCAAATTTTATAGGAGACTTATCTGAGTTATATACTCTCAGATAGGTCAAAATTTGATGGGCCGATTTAATCCGACCTTAACTAAATTATCCAATGGATTTGGGTATGTTTCCATCTCATTAACTAAACATACCCAATTGAGGAGTTGAGTGTGTTTGTTTCAACGACTTCGAGATAAAAAAAAAGCTTGAGAATCAAGGAAACGAACCAAGATCCTCCCGAGAAGATCGAACCTTTAATACTTTCCAATGGGCCTTTTTAAATTGGGCTTATAATGTCGGTCCATAGTTTCCTTCACTACTTTATTTCTACCTTGTCTTTTTATTTCTTCGGCCTATAAAAAACCTATTTTTATCAGAAGGGAACAAAAATGAAACTTGACAAGAACGCAGTAGTACTACTGTTTACTTGATGGAGATTGGTAATGAAAATGATTATGAAGTGTTGTGGGATCATTGTAGCTTGTGGAGAGAGCACGTCAAGCCAACGCTACTACAGTTTACTAGAGCAATAATTCTGTCTATTTTTTTCTGTTTTTTTTTTAATGTCACTACCTACTAAAGTAAAATTTTATAATTAATAATTCTCGATCGCATGAAAGTTGAAGGTGATTGGTTGCTGAAGCTCTTGTTTCCATTACACTTGTTCACTCATAGACACATCTCTCTCTTTCTCTCTCCTTCTCTCTGTGGATCTTTGTTTCCTATTTGGAACCGACATGGCTCCCAACTAATAGGAATCTTAAAGCTTTTCACTCTCTTATGTAAGTCTACTCTGCTTATGCTTTCGTACCCCAATTTGGACTGTTATTTGTAAGATTTTGTTTTGTTATTTGCTTGATTCTTCCATCTTCTTCTTTTTTTGGGGGTCGTCGTCCTTTAGTATCTACTGAGGATCTTGTCTAGGTTTTGCACATGAATGTTTCGTTACTGATTTTTTTTTGTTTTGTTTTTAATCTTGTTTAGCAGATCTTTCAACTCAGCAGCAACATCGACTTGTGGCTCTTTTTCCCTTTTTCTTTGGACTTTTTATTGGAGATCTATGCAAACTGAGGAACTTTTGTCGCCACCACAGACTCCATGGTGGAATGCTTTTGGATCTCAGCCGTTGACTACAGAGAGCCTCTCCGGAGACGCTTCTGATTCATTAGCCGAAGTTAAGGCAGATACTCCGGAGACAGAACAAGGTGTGGTGGATAAACAAAGTTCTACTACTCTCTTGACTTTCTCACCTGGTAAACTCTCAGCTTTCGTTCTGAATTCTCTAAGTGTGTTTTAGTGAAGGTTCCAAGATTGTTGAATAACCGTAACATCATATTAATTAGTAGCCTTGCAAGAAGACAATACGTCTCTGTTTCTTGCAGAATGCATACAAATGCTTTAAGTTAAATCTTATATGTTCTGTCTAATCTTTAATTTAGGTGGTAAAAAGAGTTCACAAGATGTGCCAAAGCCTCATGTTGCTTTCACGATGCAAGCAGCTTGCTTCGAGTTTGGATTTGCTCGGCCAGTGGTACAGTTTTCTTGCAGTGGAATGTAACATTTTCTATCCCTATGATTTTGTTCATGTTGAGTATTTGTTGTGTTTTGTTTTCATTGTAGATCTACACAAAGCATCCTCATGTAGAACAATACTATGGAGTTCTTTCAGCCTATGGACCTCAGAGGTCTTCCGGTCGAGTTATGCTGCCTCTAAAGATGGAGACAGAAGAGGATGGTACCATCTATGTGAACGCGAAGCAGTACCATGGAATTATTAGGCGACGACTGTCCAGAGCAAAGGCCGAAAAACTGAGTAGATGCCGTAAGGTAACTAACTTATTGAAAGTAATTTTTTATAATTTGTTCAATATTCATATTCGAAAATGTTGTTTTGTGTAATGATGTTGCAGCCATATATTCATCACTCGCGCCATCTCCATGCTATGCGCCGTCCTAGAGGATCTGGTGGGCGTTTCTTGAACACCAAGAAAGTTGATGCAACTAAGCCGAGCAATTCTCAGAGTTCTGAAGTCTTTCATCCGGAAAACAGGACCATGAACTCATCGAGGGAAGCAAACATGCCAAATCTCTCGGGATCCGAAGTTACAAGTATGGATTACTTTCTAAGTTCGTCAGTCTATACTCCTAGTGGCATGGTCATGCCTATCAAGTGGAATGCAGCAACAGTGGATACTGGCTGCTACAATCTTAATACATGATCAGCAGATAGGGACAAGACTTGAGGGTTTTGGTTCACAGGTCTTTTGTCTTGTCCCTTATCTTTCAGCCAAACGAAGAGAGAACTTGTGTCCTGAAAAAAAGGACAATGAGTTTCCTTGGTTGGTCCTTGTACCATCCGTTTGGCTGTAAACAGGCAAATCATCTTTGGCTCATCCTTCATCAAGGTGTTTTATTCGTCTGTTTTCTTCAACGCATCTTCATAAGATTTGAACTGGTGAAGAAAACTTGGGTTATGGTTTCTAATTAAAATAAAATAAAATTAGTGAATAACAATGATGGGTTTGCTACTACCCCTCTTGTTCTAACTAATGTGTGTGTTTATGAAACATCTGTAGGAATTTCAAGTTTATGTGGTTTATGTAACAGAGAAACTATTATATATATGTATATGCTCTTTGTTTATGAATTATAAAAATTGAATGCGAACCCCTCAAAAGATACATGTGTGAGAAAATCAATAAACTTTTATCATGATTTTTCAATAAAATAATAAAATTATTTGTATTTTGTTTTATTTATGAATGGAAATCTTTTTAACCAGAGACTCTTAAAATAATATCTTCTATAAAATAGTTAATTTTGTTTAGAAATAATCTAAACATAAGAAAAATTGGAATATTCACCAGAAAATCAACCAAAATGAAAGGTTTTCTAATATATTATTTAAGAATAATATTTTTCTTTTTAATGTATGTGAATAATTTTGATCTCATATAGTTTTACATTATACTTTTTTTATGGGGTTAAATCTACAAAACATAAGGGTTCCTTAATATAACTATTCCTAAGAAAATATAGTAGATTTCTTTTTATATAGGAGATTGACCAACCAAGATATTGGAATCATCACAGAAGAATGTGACCCTTGTTTTGTCAAGAAGTAGAAGAGTCGGTGTTTGTAAAAGATGCAGCTGCGAAATGTTTTTCAATCTCTTAACTGTTCTTTAAGCTTAAACATATCTTTATTATGTGATGTGATACTCATGGTTAAGCTCTGTTAGTAAAAGCCTGGCTATTTGTACTAGGCTAAGCTCTCTCTTTCTTGAATTCCTCTGTTTTATGATGTCCTCTGTTTCTGAGTTCTTTCTGAGTTCTTTTGTTTGTGCTGTTGTTTGTTTATCTATCATTGGCCAAGAAACAATACTTTGGGGGTTTTGAGTCATCCGGTTTAGATGACAAAGAGTAACATAACCGGGTATATACAGAAAAACCAATCAAACCAAAATGACCCAAGAAATGTACAAATGATCCCCACATATGTTCATTATTTTTCTAGTTTCATACCCGTGATCTCGATGATTGCATGCATTGACAATACAAAAAAAAAAAAAAAAAAAAAAAAAAAAAAACACCAACTTGTGCTTGTGCCCCACTACAATCAATTAACGTTACCTTATTACAACAAAACATCTCATTATGTGGATACATTTTCTTTTTGCTATTTCAATGTCAAAACCTTACTGCAACAAATCTCCACCGCTGAAGAAAAGAGCTAGGTAGACAAAACCATTCAAAAGAAAGAAAGGAAAAAGTACCAAAGTACCAACTTGTGCACTACATTCAATAATCATCGATCACGGGGAGCTACAGGTTCGGTTCGGGGAGTGGAGGGAGAGAGAGAGAAAGAGAAGGAAGAGTGAAGAGGACAGAGTATAAAGGCAGTTGTTACAACCTTTGTTGTGTATCTTATTCTTTTTTCCCAGAGAGAAAGAGAGAGAGAGAGAGAGAGAGAGAGAGATAGAGAGAATTCATTGATTCGTGGAGGAGGTTATGAGTATTCTTCCCAAGTTACCTTTTTAAAAAGAGCTCAACCCTTAATTTCTTAACCAGGAAAATAAAAAAAATCCCAATTTCTCTCCGATCGATCTTATTTGGATCGGACTATAGAGTGAGTGATTGTTTTCAAATTTGCTGTCTGTGAAGAAGTTCCCTAGTTTAATTTTGGGGTTTTCGTTTTGTTGATGCTGTGAGATTATTATTGTTGGAGTCGATGGCGACGGAGGATGGAGGATTGAGCTTCACGGTGGCTTCAGTAATGCAGGATGTGTTGCAGCAACACGGCAATGGCCTTGGAGATCATGATTTACTGTCTCGTCGAGCTGAAGAAGCTGGTATCTACTTCTTCCTTAAATGTTTCAATTTCTTCTTTTATTTTTGGTAAATCGGAATTTGCTTTCTTCTTTCCCTAGTGCGTGTCTCTGTGTGTGTGTGTGTGACTACTCTAGCTTTAGTTTTTTTTGTTTTTTGGGTTAAATTGTAGAGAATGTGCTTCTTCTTCTGCTTTAGATAGATTTTAAAAAATCGTCTTGTGCGTTTGTTTGCGTAGCGTCGAGGAGATATGAGGCAGCTAATTGGCTGAGAAAGATGGTTGGAGTTGTGTCAGCTAAAGATTTGCCTGCAGAGCCTACAGAACAAGGCCTTAGGCTTGGCTTACGAAGTGGTATTATCCTTTGCAAAGTCCTCAATAAGGTTCATCCTGGAGCTGTTTCCAAGGTTTCTTCTTCTTCTTTTTTTTTGTTGAGATTATTATGTTTTTGGTTTCGCAAAAGCGGTTCCTGAGAAAATTTGATCTCTCTTCAGGTTGTGGAAAGTCCTTGTGATGCCATTCTTGTTGCTGATGGAGCTCCCTTATCTGCATTTCAGTATTTTGAGGATGTTAGGAACTTCCTTGTTGCTATCCAGGATATGGGCTTTCCTACTTTTGAAGCATCTGATCTTGAGCAAGTATGTACCCTTGGAGATTTCTCATTGACTTCAATCAAAGAACTGCTCATGAATATGCTTTCTCTTTCTTTTTTCTTTTTTTTTTGTTCTAGGGAGGGAATGCTTCCCGAGTTGTGAATTGTGTTTTGGCAATCAAATCGTATGATGAATGGAAACAAAGTGGTGGAATTGGAGTTTGGAAATTTGGTGGCAACATAAAGCCTCCTACACTTGGTAAATCATCATTTGTGAGAAAAAAACTCGGAGCCGTTCATGAACTCTTTATTCAGAACCTCATCGATCAACAATGACAAGTGTCCCTCTGACACCGATTCTAACAAGCTGGTTGGCCTCTTCAACTTTCTCTGGTTGGTTTTTTTTTTTCTTTCTTTCTGAAGTGCAATGTTTGACGTTCATGTGTCTTTGTTGTACCCTATGTTTTCAGTCCAGTTCAGGTTCCTTGAGCACCCTTGTTCGTGCTGTTCTATCAGATAAAAAGCCTGAGGATGTTCCCAAAGTGAGTTTCAGACTAGTTCGCTTAAGCCTACTCTTTTGTATACATATCGTTGTCATTTGGCTGTGTTATGTTCTTGATGTAAGTTTCTAACGCTATGGTAACAGCTGATTGAATCTCTGCTGAGCAAAGTTGTAGAAGAGTTTGAAAATCGAGTTACAAATCAGTTTGAGTTGGTATGTTTCTGCTTCTTCTCTCTCTCGGTTCATTGGTTAGTTCACAGAACATGATCTTCGGTTGTGTCATAATTCTTCTAATCTGAGAATTTCTGTCATGTGAAGGTTAGAGCAGCTCCAAGAGAATCAACTTCTTCACAGAACAACAAACCATTTCTTAAACCTCATGGCGAAAGAGAGGTTAGAGCAGCTTCAATCTTTCTCTGTAAAAAATATAGGTTAGATGATTTTGCTGATTACTAAAGTGCCTTTTTGTAGAGGGAAGAGAAGAGTTTCAAGGCAATAAAGAACGATGAAACCAATCAGAAAATCCAGATTGTTGACGACGAGGTGAAAAATCGACAATTTAAACAACTGACAATCTTCAACCAACAACAAGAAGATATAGAAGTAGGCACCACACTACTCCATCTAAACTTCACACTATTTCTTCGAGTTTGGGATAGCACTAATTCTGAGTGTATCTACTGTTCTTTATGTTTTATTGTTATAGGGACTAAAGCAGACACTCTACACTACAAGGGCTGGTATGCAATATATGCAGAAGAAATTTCAAGAAGAGTCCTCTTCTCTTGGTATTCAAATCTTTCTTCTCTTACTTTCTAAAACAACTCTGATTATCCAAGAATATGAAACTAACGGATATATCTGTCCACAGGTATGAACATTCATGGCCTTGCTCATGCTGCTTCTGGTTATCACCGAGTTCTTGAAGAAAACAGCAAACTTTATAATCAAGTGCAGGATCTCAAGGGTAGCATCCGTGTTTACTGTCGGGTACCACCATTTTTGCCTGGACAATCCAGCATTTCTACTACAATTGGGAACATGGAGGATGATACCATAGCGATTAATACTGCATCTAGACATGGAAAATCACTCAAATCCTTTACTTTCAACAAAGTATTTGGCCAATCTGCGACTCAAGGTAATGAAATTGAAACGCCTCGCTCTTATTCTCCAATGATTGAATTGAACCTGAACGATCCATCTTGCTTTTTGTAGAAGAGGTATTCTCTGATATGCAGCCATTGGTCCGTTCTGTTCTTGATGGATACAATGTATGCATATTTGCATATGGTCAAACTGGATCAGGAAAAACATTCACAATGGTAAGATTAGAGTTGAAACTATAAAATTTTGAAGCACTTTGAAGCTAGAGAAATTTATTATTGTTTCCAAATTTTCTAGAGTGGACCAAGAGATTTAACAGAGAAGAGTCAAGGAGTTAATTACAGAGCACTTGGTGATCTGTTTCTTCTTGCTGAACAAAGAAAAGACACATTCCGCTACGATATTGCTGTTCAGATGATTGAGATTTACAATGAGCAAGTCAGAGACCTTCTTGTTAGTGATGGAAGCAACAAAAGATATCCTTTTT
>NC_025697.1:2533552-2536628 GCF_000633955.1 Camelina sativa
TGCTTTTTGTAGAAGAGGTATTCTCTGATATGCAGCCATTGGTCCGTTCTGTTCTTGATGGATACAATGTATGCATATTTGCATATGGTCAAACTGGATCAGGAAAAACATTCACAATGGTAAGATTAGAGTTGAAACTATAAAATTTTGAAGCACTTTGAAGCTAGAGAAATTTATTATTGTTTCCAAATTTTCTAGAGTGGACCAAGAGATTTAACAGAGAAGAGTCAAGGAGTTAATTACAGAGCACTTGGTGATCTGTTTCTTTTTGCTGAACAAAGAAAAGAGACATTCCGCTACCATATTGCTGTTCAGATGATTGAGATTTACAATGAGCAACTCAGAGACCTTCTCGTTAGTGATGGAAGCAACAAAAGATATCCTTGTAAATCTCCACCGTCTGCGAGCTAAAGAAAAGAGCTAGGTAAAGACATGGGTCTTCACTGTTTTTAAAACCATTCAAAAAACTTTCAAACTAACTAAAATATGCACGTTTTATTATTATTGTCAACTTGTCGTTGCTCTTTCATTACCTACCCGCCCATCTCCCGCTTCTGCATCCAAATAGTCGCTCTAGCCCCTATCCCGTAGTCGTAAAGCGTTTTATCCATGTTGACGAGAGTACCTTCCCGCCAAAGGTCAAGTACTGCATGGCTTGAGGAAATTTACCAAGCTTCGGAAATTCCTCAAGCCATACAGTACTTGAGCTTTGGCGGGAAGGTACTCTCGTCAACATGGATAAAACGCTCTACGACTACGGGATAGGGGCTAGAGCGACTATTTAGATGCAGAAGCGGGAGACGGACAAGTAGGTAATGAAAGAGCGACGGTAAGTTGACAATAATAATAAAATGTGCATATTTTAGTTAGTTTGAAATATTTTTGAATGGTTTTAAAAACAGTGAAGGCCCATGTCCTTACCTAGCTCTTTTCTTTAGCTCACCGACGGTGGAGATTCGTCCAAATCTCTAAAATTGTTGCAGTAACGTTTTGACATTGAAATAACAAAAAGAAAATGTACACATGATATGCTCAAATTAAACCCTAGAGCTACTCTTTCAAATTAAGAGATCACTGCAGTACTTAGGGGTCGAATTCCACAAGTACTCAAGTCTACACAATAAATTATAGAGTTTTATAATTATGAAACAGATTAAATTAAATTGAAATAACAATGCAAAATATTAAATAAAACAGTTGTAAATTCAATGGATCAAAAAGCTAGGCCTAGGGAATTTCTCAGAAAATTACAAATTATTAAATCTTGAAATAAATAGGATTCAAACAAGATCTAGAACTCTAAACACTTTTGTAAAATAAATCAGTTTTCACTGCAAATATTATCTAAATTTAAAGCCAGAAAATCCAAATCTCTTTGCAAAATTCAAGGTTAAAAATCAGCTTTGAAAACTGGTTTAGATTGTCCACAAAATTACTAGATCAAATCTCTTTGCAAGTTTTAATTTTGCTCATCAAAAATTTTTATCAGGAAAATCAATTATATTTTCATATCAATTTATTTTTCTAGATTATTAATTCTAGATGGCCAATCAAGGATTAATATGAAGAACAATTTATGATGAAGATCTAGAAAGATAATGAATCCTAAATAATCAGATCTAATAAATCATAAAATCCCTATGAAAAAACCCTGAACCTAACAAACAAACTACTCAGACATATTCAATGAAAAACAAATCATCTTTTTTGAATAATAAGCAATAGAGATTAAAAAGTAAGAAGGGAGTTTAAAAATTCTTCTCTCTACAAAGGAATTCAGATCTCTCTCTCCCAAAAGCTCTCAAAATCTCACAGGGTTGCAGAATATAAAACTTGCTAGAAAATAACTTAAGGGTTTTAAAAACCTGAAAACACTATTTATATGTCCTAAAACACGTCAAGGACTTGTGTTGCAATTATGGAAAACTTTGGGGCAGATTTGTAAAACTTCCAAAACTTGGGTCTTGAATGGCAAACAGGGGTGTCGACCGACACCAAGTGAGGTGTAGATCGACACCATCACTTCTGATCGGCTCCAAATTCTCTTCCTTAGCTGAATTGCTCCAAAATCCATCTAATTGCTCCATTTTGCTCCTTTCATGCCAAAATCGGATCAATGTCCAAAATGCCATATATGAGACAAAAAAAGCTAGAATGCCATATCAAGTTTATTTATTTATTTTTTTAATTTATTTAAATCAAAATGTTTGGAAAAGACCAAAAATCCTTTAACCTAATACTCATTTCTTTTCTCTTCAGTTTCTCTCTAGCTCATTTTTGTCGACAGATCTGAAAAAAAAAACAAAAAGATTGATTTTTTTTAATGTTCTTAGATTTCACTTCTAATCGTTGTGTGTGTGTCGCCATAGCCAAACCTTATTTCGGTTCTCGTTTAGTTGCAGCGGAGATGATGATTTGCGGCGAAGGAGAAAGTGGAGAGGAACAACAAAGATGGTGTAAAACGAGTTGGTGATGAAGAGGGAAGATCTGGGGGAGTAAATGGACGGCGGATCAAGCCATGGAGAGGTTAAAATCGGGGGTTGATGGCGGAGGAAGGCGACGGCAGCGCTAGGGTTTAGAACAATTAGTTGGTTTGGTAACAGTTGTACCCATTGTATATATCATTTGTACTAGTTGTACTTTTATATATTAGTTGTACCAATTATCCTATTCTCTATCAGTTATACTCATTATAATATTATATCTCAGTTGTACCAATTATATTAGTTGTCCTATTGTACCAGTTGTCCAATTTTATCTCAGTTGTTCTAGTTGTATTTCGTCTCAAATTTCATTAAGGGTAATTTAGGAATATCACATTTTCGATGGCATTTAGATTAAACACTGACATGCCAGATTTTTTGTTTTGTTTTTTGTGGCATTTTGGCCTCTTAGAAAACCTGTAAAGACTCAAAACATCTTAGAAAACAAATCAAAAGATTCTAAAAGACTTCTTATATCATGGTTAAAAACCACGAAAACCATCTTTTGTAGTAAAAAGGTAACGTTTTTGAATGTAGTGGGCACAAGCACAAGTTGGTGCTTTTTCTTTTTTTTTTTTTTTTTTTTTTTTTTT
>NC_025697.1:2536929-2539563 GCF_000633955.1 Camelina sativa
GTCAATGCATGCAATCATCGAGATCACGGGTATGAAACTAGAAAAATAATGGAAATATGTGGGGATCATTTGTACATTTCTTGGGTCGTTTTGGTTTGATTGGTTTTTCTGTATATACCCGGTTATGTTACTCTTTGTCATCTAAACCGATGACTCAAAACCCACAAACAAACACCAGCACAAACAAAGGAACTCAGAAACAGAGGACATCATAAAACAGAGGAATTCAAGAAAGAGAGAGCTTAGCCTAGAACAAATAGCCAGGCTTTTACTAAAAGAGCTTAACCATGAGTATCACATCACATAATAAAGATATGTTTAAGATTAAAGAACAGTTAAGAGATTGAAAAGTATTTCGCAGCTGCATCTTTTACAAACACCGACTCTTCCACTTCTTGACAAAACAAGGGTCACATTCTTCTGTGATGATTCCAATATCTTAGAAAACAATGGTTTTGCTATTTTCTACAAAAAAAGGCAAAACCATTGTTTTCCTTTTTGTGTGAAGGTTTTCATCTATAAAAAGAGAAGGCTGATTCCGCATTGGGGTAATCTCTTTTGGTGTCTCTTTCGTTTTTCTTCTTTTAGCACAAACGTTTTTAAAGTTCACAAAAGCAAGAAGCAATCAAGAAAAAGCCTTACACGATGTGTGAGTGAGACGTCTTATCGGTTATACTGCAAGGGTTTGGTGAGTGAAGAGGTGGTTAAGGACGAGACTAGGCAGATAGGTGGTTTTGGTGTGGCCATATGTGACCCCGAGGATAACCGACTATATGAGATGAAGAAAGCTCTGGGAGATGAAGAGTCCACACAGCAGGAAGTTGCGGAATTGGCGGCCGTAGTTCATGGGTTGAAGTGGGCGTTGGAGCTCGATTTGGCAAGGGTCACATTCTTCTGTGATGATTCCACTATCTTAGAATACGTAATTAATTACTGAACCCCATTAGTAGACGGCATATAATATAGTAATGTGTGTATTTGCTAGATTTTAAATGAATCATGTTTTTTTTTCTCCCTTACTATTGTTTGTGACAGGTAACAGGTAAAGCTGAACCAAACGAGTCCAGTGTAGCAACACTTGTGAAGGAAGTGGCTCTTCTTCAGAGCAGATTCTCGTCTTGCGAAGCACTTCGGAGAGTGCGCTGCGTGCTGATATGACCCGAAAAAGGGAGAACAGAGTACACTGTGCGTCATCCGAATTCTTCGTTTTAATGCCCAAGGCCAAAATCACTGAGTACTCAAAAAAGTTCTTCGTTGATGCTGAGCTGTCAGGAGGAGCCAGAAAGTGCATGGAGTGTGGGTTTTGTTACTGCGACAACTGCAGAACAGAATGGCACTATAACATGACATGTGATGAATTCCGTGAAACAGAGACTTATCAGACATCTCCTGCGGCACGTTTAGAAGCTAAGGCTAAGAGATTAGGATGGAGGATATGCAGGAATTGCAAGTCGATGCTTGTAATTGATCTACATTGCAACCGGATTACCTGCTCGTACGCTCTCTCTTGACTCATGGCTCTTGTTATTAATTATATAATGTGTTGTTTTGGTTGCACATTTGTTTATTAATTAATTGTATATTGATTTTGGTTCTTTTGTTTTGTGAAATCCTCGCAGATGCGGATACCAGTTCTGCTACGTCAGTGAAGCTGAGTGGAACAAGGAAACCGGATGTTGTTCCTAGGGAACATGTGTTTGTGTTGAGGGGGTTTAATTTGTGATCTTATAGAAGAAATGTGACAGGAAAAAGAGTTCGGTTTAATTAATATCCTTGTATTTTGGTTTGTTTATTGGGTTTTAGCAAACGCATAACCTTTTTTAATTTATCCATTTGCGAGGGTAAAAAAAAAACAACAAGCCAAATCGTTTGATACTTTGATATACGAAAAAAATCCAGAAGATTATATTGGGCTTAGTCAGGGCGGAATTAAATACAAGGGCCGATCGTTTGATATACGAACGATGCCCTAACAAAGAATCGTTTGATGCTAAATCCCCAAATTATTAATTCATATTTTTACAGCAAATTCACCACATCAAACTGTTACCAATCAGTCGGAGCCTTAAAACCTAGCAAGCCGCTCTTGTCAACTTCTCCATGGACGAATCCGTCAACAAGGTAATCTTCTTTATTATTATGGCTTTCTTCACAAGGATCTCTCTTTAATCTCTGTTTCTCAAGTAATGATTTCTTCATTCACAAGTATGTAAGAAATTTTTGTTTTTAATTAGTAGAATGTCTGATTAGATCGTTTGTACCTTTTATCAGGGGATGAAATCGCTGTCACTGAAGGATAGTAGTGATGCAGCCATTCCAAAAAGCCGGTAAATTGATCAATTTCTTTGGTATGTAATAATGTGTAAAGATGTTGTCCTCTTTTGTCACGTCGTTGTTGATAAATATTATTATCTAATAATTGCAGTGAGATAGGGAGAATATTCGTTTCGGGATATGACACGGCTCTTACTCGTGATGTTGTCGAGAGCGCTCTGAGAAAACATTTTGCTTCATGTGGAGAGATCACTGATGTTTATATTCCATCGAATTTTAAAAAGGATGCGAGAATCTGGCAGTTTAGTAGTGCCTTCTGATGTTTATATTCCAGTTTTCTTCCCTCTCTGCTCAGCTCTT
>NC_025697.1:2539857-2566981 GCF_000633955.1 Camelina sativa
ATTACAGTTGTGAAGTTCTAAAGAGAAAAACTTGCTTTGTTTCACAGAAATGCTCTTATATATTTTGTGGGAGAGGGAGCAGTGGATAAGGCTTTGCAACTTAAAGGAAGTGACGTGGATGGATGGACTGTCTCTGTTACTGCTTATCCCTTTCCCAAAAATGCAAACAGGTAACCTGATCATGTTTCATCTCCTCCTGGCGATTTGTTATATATAATGTTGTTAATCTTATCTCGTGTAAATATAAATTATTGCAGTTTCGGTAATGTAAGAGTTGAAGGATATGACCCTTCCCTTAGTCATGATGAAATCCTGAGCGCTATGACTAAACTTTTCTCTTCTTACGGAAAGATTAGTCCAGTCATATTTTCAGATCGGTTTGTGGCTTCTTCCTAGTATTTATTTTTCTTCTCAAATTTCAAGTTTGTAAGTGCATAACTCTAAAGATATGCCTCTCTTTCTTGTTGATTTTTACAGCTCAGTTATATTGCGTATTCAGGGAAAAGACGCTGCAGAGAAGGTGCCTGAACTTAATGGCATCCTCATCGAGGGACGCAAATTAGATGTTCGTCTTCTTTCTGGACTGAACAAATCCACCCGCCACCAGCGCCGCTTACGTGGTGGTCTCATTTGTGGCCGCAGATACTTTCAAGGTACATAAAATTTGATTCTTTATTCTTTATTCTTGATTCTTGGTAACAAAGTTTAAAAACTTTCGGGTTTATTTTAGGTAAGAAGAAGTTTAAGACATCTGATGAGTTGAAAGACTCTCTCTCTTAGGAGAAAGAGTAAAAGACAAAGCTCTCTATCGTGTGGATACGATGCAACCTCTCTCTCTTTTACTTGTTATGCTTCCCTTGTGGATGTTAAAATAATATCGATATTTTGTGCTGTTTATCAAGTATGATATTTTATGTGTGGACTCATCATTATCCGCCTTCGTTGTTTATTTGTTTTCCCACTATGAGTATGAGCCCGTATAAGATTCGAATGATTGGGTACCGTCAAAACGCACTATCCGTAATCCCAAAATAACCGAACCTAACAAGATATTGAGGTCCCAGATCATACGACCGCGTTTCGAGCTATTGAGGTCCCTATAGCTATAGACTATAGTCTTACAAAACAACTATTCGGCCTACATATATCAGACGACGGCGTTTCGAGCTCACAAAACAACTTCTAAGCCCAAATAAATCTGATGACACCCCGTTCCGATTCTATAAAATAAAATTGGTATTGCTTTGGTATTTTTCTTTTCCTTCTTCTTTGAAATCGTTCCCCTAAACCATAATATTTAATCTCTCTCTCTTTGACACCATTCTTTTTTTTTTTTTTTCACTAAAAATAGAGAAACTCTTCTTCTCTTCTTCTCGTATTCCTTTTTCAATACACACAACAATAACTGTTCGATTTCTATAGATACACAAGTATATGATTAACAACAACGAAGATTAGCATTCTACATTCAGTGTTCAAATGGAGAATATAATTAAAAATGGATTGGCCATTTTTGGGTGTTGACAGTATCAGTGCGGCATGGATGATATAGACTCATGCATGTTTGAAATATGCAAGTGGAAAGTAATACTTTCAACGGTAATCTCAAGAGAGGTCACGTGTCATTTAATTGTATGGTTAGCTGCTAAGTACGTGTCATTTAGCTGCTAAGTACTGATAGGAAGTATGTGTACCTTGGACCGTCACGAAGAATCTGAGATAAATCGGTACAACAATGATTTAGAAAAAAATGTTTCGTCAAATATATATTAGAGTATTTGTAATTCTTCCCTTGAATAAGGGTAAAATTGTAAATCATATATTAAATGAGACCTTGCTGCACCACAATCCCAGCTCGAGAGTGTGATTCGACGCCTTTTACATTTTTACTAAACTCATCACGGTTTTCACACACTTGAATCATGTCACAGTTGAGCCGAAAGATCATTCGTTGGTGACCCTGTAATTAGGGTCGTCACACCGGAGCCGTACCGGACTTCCATTCAACCTCTTAGTCAGGCCCGAATTAAATATAAGGCCCGATCGTTTGATATACGGACGATGCCCTAAACAAGAATCGTTTGATATAAATACTTATTCAGACCTAAAATGGCTGAATCCCCGAAAGTGTATTACATTTTTTTTTTTGGTTGTCGCCTCTAGAAAACCTAGCAAGCCGCTCTTGTCAACTTCTCCAATGGACGAATCCGTCGACAAGGTACTCTTCTTTTATCTTTGTGGCTTTCTTCACAAGGATCTCTCTTTAATCTCTGTTTCTCAAGTAGTGATTTCTTCACAAAGTATGTAAGAAATTTTTGTTTTTAATTAGTAGAATGTCTGATTAGATCGTTTGTACCTTTTATCAGGGGATGAAATCGCTGTCACTGAATGGTAGTAGTGATGCAGCCATTCCAAATAGCCGGTAAATTGATCAATTTCTTTGGTATGTAATAATGTGTAAAGATGTTGTTCTCTTTGTCACGTCGTTGTTGATAAATATTATTAAAATCAAATAATTGCAGTGGGATAGGGAGAATATTCGCTTCGGGATATGACACTGCTCTTACTCGTGATGTTGTCGAGAGCGCTCTGAGAAAACATTTCGCTTCATGTGGAGAGATCACTGATGTTTATATTCCAGTGAACTATCATGAGGATAACAGAATCTGGAAGTTTAGTAGTGCCTTCTCTAATACCTCCAGTTTTTTTTTTCTTCTTTGCTCAGCTCTTTATTACAAATAAAAAGTTATAACGAGAAAACTTGCTTTGTTTCACATACGTACAGATGTGCTTTTATATATTTTGTGGGAGAGGGAGCAGTGGATAAGGCTTTGAAGCTTAACGGAAGTGACGTGGATGGATGGAATGTCTCTGTTACTGCTTATCCTTTTCCCGAAAATGCAAACAGGTAACCTGATCATGTTTCATCTCCTGCTGGCGATTTTGTTATATAATGTTTTTTTTTTTTTTTATCTTATCTCGTGTAAATACAATTATTGCAGTTCCGGTGATGTAAAAGTTGAAGGATATGACCCTTCCCTTAGTCGTGATGAAATCCTGAGCGCTATGACTAAACTTTTCTCTTCTTACGGAGAGATTAGTCCAATCATATTTTCAGATCGGTTTGTGGCTTCTTCCTAGTATTTCTTTTTCTTCTCAACTTTCAAGTTTGTAAGTGCATAACTCTAAAGATACGCCTCTCTTTTTGTTGTTGATTTTTACACTCAGTTCTATTGCATATTGAGGGAAAAGACGCTGCAGAGAAGGTGCCTGAACTTAATGGCATCGTCATCGGGGGACGCAAATTAGTTGTTCGTCTTCTTTCTGGACTAGACAAATCCACCCGCCACCCACGCCGCTTACGTGGCGGCCCCATTTGTGGCCGCAGATACTTCCCAAAGGTACAAAAAAATTGATTCTTGATTCTTGATTCTTTGGTAACTAAGTGTATACTTTCGGGTTTATCTTAGAGGATGAAGTTTAAGCCCTCTCTTGAGTAAGAAAGAGCCTCTCTTAGAAGGAGAAAGTAATAGACAGCTCTCCTTGGTGTGTGTTTTCTGTCTAGATGTGATAGATACGATGCAACCTCTCTCTTTTAGTTGTTATATGCTTGTGGATGTTAAAATAAACTCGATACTTTCTGCTGTCATTATTAGTAAGTATGATATTTTTTATGTGTGGATGTTCAAACTAAAGCTCATTATTATCCGCCTTCATTGTTATTTGTTACCCACCAATGAGTAATCCCATACCGTTGATAGGCAAAATAACCGAATCCAATGAATCGACTTTAAAATATCCAGAGTTCAAGATCCAAGGTCTTCGAGCTATTGAGGTCCCTATAATTTTACAAAACAACTATTCAGCCTACATAGATTCCGAGCTCACAAAATAACTTCTAAGCCTAAGGGCATCTCCAATGGTACTCTATATCTTACTCCAAACTCTATATTTGGAGTAAAACCATCTCCAATGGTACTCTATATTCTATTCTAAAAATAGAGAAATGAATAGTGTTACTAACACTATTCATTTGTTTTTTGACCACTATAAATGAATAGTGTTACTAACACTATTCATTTCTCTATTTTTAGAGTAGATTTTTTTTATCTACAAAGTAATCCCTCAATTATCATATCTTAATTTGTTTTTTGACCCCTCTAAGTAGATCCCCAGCTCATAATTTGTTTTTTGACCACTATAAGTCTATAACACAAAATCCTAGTAGGGATCATTTGTAAATTTCTCGGGTCGTTTTGGTTTGATTGATTTTTTTGTATATACCCGGTTATCTTACTCTTTTTTATCTAAAGAGATGACTCAAAACCCAAACTTCTTTCGCAATTATGAGAGAAACAAACACCAGCACAAACAAAGGAACTCAGAAACAGGGCATAATATAACAGAGGAATTCAAGAAACAGAGATCTTAGCCTACCATGAGTATCAATCACATCACAATAATAAAGATATGTTTAAGATTAAAGAACAGTTAGAGATTGAAAAGCATTTCGCAGCTGCATCTTTTACAAACACCGACTCTTCCACTTAACTTCTATTTGTTTGCTGGAATTTGCATCTCCCAATTTGCCAATCTTTCCAAGAAAGACTGCACTGGGATGTCAATGACTTCCCAGTCATCACCGATGGTGGAGGAACACTGAAAATGTATGAGTGCTTAAGTAGATACAAAGTCAAGTTAGACGAAACAAACAAAAAGACTCTTAAGAGAAGAAAATTTACCGGTTGTTGAGCAAAAAACTTGTTTTCTTTGACTTCTGGAGCAAGTTCTGACAAGTCATGTAGAGGCAGTGGTGGAGGAGGAAACATTCTAGCTGGCATAGCTGGTGGTGGAAAAACTTGAAACTGAGGAAACTGAGGTATCACTGGAGGAGGGTGCACAAGCGTACCAGGCTGCATTTGTGTTGAAAGGTGTTGAGGACGCTTAAGATGGAGTTGTGCTTCACCTACAACACGCTCGTGACTAGCTGGAGCATCATATTGGTTAACCTGAGCTCCACCTTGATTCTGAGCACGGTAGTTTGTAAGCTTGAGATGGTAAAAGGCGTGATAAGGGTCTGAGCTCCACATAAAGTTGAATCTGGCATCATTTATATTAAGGGCCATGACCTTTCTCTCAATCTCCAACCCGTTCTTGGAAATTAAAAGTGCAGTTTCCTCGACAAGTCTTCTGATTTCTAGAGGTGGCTCACTGATTGCCACACTCGGCGGAAATCTATTTGGAAACATTCTACGCGATATGAAATCATTACGTGGTCCATGTGGTGCAGGTTGTATCATCCCATAATTAGGTTGAGGAACTTGAAGATTAGCTGAAGCGTTAGGACCTGAGCTCCTGAATCTTGCATCACTCACATTATTTGCCATGACCCGCCGCCGGAGATCCGCCTGACCTTGATTTGAATTGGATAACATGATTTGAGACAGAAACTAGAAACACCGTACCTCAGCGGGGAGGGAATAGCTCCGCCGCAACTTGGTGACCTAAAGCTTGGGAACCAAGGAAACGAAGAAGAAAACCTAGAAAAAATATCAACTATGAGCCCTAAAGCTACTATTTATAACGAAACTCGTTTGGCCGTTTTCTAATGGGCCTTAATCAATTAAGCTTATAATTTCAGAATATTATGTCTTAGCAATGATTTATTCTTTAATTTCCGGATATTACGTTTAACATTATTTTTCTATGATTTGATCAAATTTTAGCTAACAGATCACAGATGGGACTGGATTAGTCAATATATACAACAACCCTAGTGAAGAAGATTCTCAAAAGTAAAGCCGTAGTAACCATCAGTGATTAAGAGTAACTGGATTGATACTTAAGGAAGATCTGATCAAACCATAAGGTTCTTCTGGTTAATAGACATGAACCATTGTTAGATTTGATCTACTAATACAAACTAAAATAGGTCGATAGCTTCTCCAATCAAGACATCTCTCACCACCCAACCATATTATCAAACTCATTAACACTTCTTGTAAATTTTGTAATTAAGAAGGAATAATCTTAGGACCAATCTCTTAATCGTTGTCAAGGATTGGTCGTGTCAAGATCATCAGGATCTGACGCACTCGGCACTCTTTATGGTCTTAGTGCTTCTTCTATGTTATTTTTTTGTGTGGAAAATGAGTTATGTTGCGATCTTCATCTGCCTTAAAGACAGATACGCGAGGAGTCGATAACCGAAAACCATGACAATGAGTGCAACTACTTCAGTTAGTCCACTGTCTATTCTCATCCCGTTGATGGATTCAGCTAAGTCCTGATATTGAACTTTTAGAAGAAGCTTGTAGGTGTGGTAATTGAAAGATAGATAACGTATCCACGAGATGAAAACCGGCACTTTCTGTAAAAAGAGACAAGGATATCAATAAAACAGAGGAAATCAAGAAACAGAGAAAGTTAAAAAACAGAGGGCATCAAGAAACAGAGGACTTGCCTTGACAAAGAATCCTCCTGCAAGCATGAATGTCATGACTGTTACTGAAGCTAAAGTCGTAGCCTTCTTTAAATCCATTAAAACGGCACCAATAGCAAGTCCGAGTCCCTAACAACGAGAATCATAATCAGCATTATGATTAAACTTTTACTTGTTAATTAGTGTTTTTAATGATTCTGATCTGAATATACCTGAGCTGCAATGATGCAAAGGAAAACAGTGAGCATGCTCAAGAAGAAGGGATATGGGCTGACACGAAGACCTGTCATGAAATAGACGACGAGAAGGAAAAGGGAAGGTAGAATAAAGTCGAGAGGGAGATCACTTGTGGTCCGAGCTAGGAAATATGCGCTTAGTTTATACATATCCGCTGCTCTCTCCTTATTCAACATCGCTCGCTCTTGCGGAAACGCAAAGATTGCTGTGAAAACAGGGAAGAATCCCCAAAAAACAGCTATGAAGAAGAGCAAACCGGCCTGCAAGAAGAACAAGAGAAGCATAAGAGTTTCATCTTCCTAAAAACCAACCCGAAACCTTAGTTTCTCAAACCAACAACATACCTGATCTTGTAGTCCTCTTGGAGTCCGAATGTCTGACTGCCACCAGAGAAGCCCTAAAATGACAGCTGTGGAAAGAACTTGTGTAACACGCAACCAGCTGAAGTACTCGTGTCGCCGTTCTTTGAGCCCTCTGCAGAACAGTATGCAATATTGCTCCCACCAGCCAGCTCCCCATTCGCGCTTTAGACGCAAACTTTTGGCCTTAGCTTCTTCGTCTAGTGGCACAGGATCCATTAGTTTCTTCTTCTCCTGTTCTGCAACCCTAGTCTCGTATGCCTCCACAAGATACTGCTTACAATTTTTCGATAGATATATATCAGAACTCAATACGGTTTCAGGTAATCTTAATTTGCTAACAATGTTGTTGTTTCTATAATAACCTCATGAACAGCAGCAGGAGAAGGCTTGCCAGTTTGTGTTTCTCTGCCTGAATTACCAACTTGAACTCTATCATCTAACTCAGAAGGCACAGAGATATCATTGATGTTACCGTTGGCTAGATCGAGCAAAAACTCTGCAGGGTTCATGGCGATAAGAGGAGAGCATCCAATGGAAGAGAAGTAATCCAAAGCTTCTGATGATTTTCCAAAGTAGAGAAGACTTCCTCTTCCCAATAGAATCAGCTTGTCAAATCTATGGAAGAGCCTACTCGAGGGCTGATGTATCGTTGTGATCACTGTTTTCCCCGCCTGTTTTCAACACATTTTCGTCAAGATATTCAGACAAAAATCAGAGCAAAAAATACAAATCGTCTGAAGAAACAAAGAAAGCAAACAAACATCGGAGATGTCGTGGAGCATCTGAATGGTTCTAAGAGCAGTAGTGGAATCTAAACCAGAGGTTGGTTCATCGAGAAGTAACAGAGAAGGATTAATGATAATTTCGTTTCCAATAGAAACTCTTTTCCTCTCTCCACCTGATACACCACGCACGAATGCTCCTCCAATCATAGTGTCTTGGCACCTACAACCATGCAAGTTATTAAAATAAAGACCAACCATAATTAATTTCTTGTTATGTTTTGGAACCTATAAAAGATTCAACATACCTTTCCAAACCCAATTCTTGGATAACATCTAAAGCTCGTTGCTCCTTCTGCTCTCTCGTTAGAGTCTTGGATAACCGCAGACGAGCCGCGTAGGTTAGCGTTTCTTTCACGGTAAGATGAGGAAACAGAACATCATCTTGAGTCACAAATCCAATCCTACCACCAAAACCAAGAAGCAATTGTTAAGTCTCCGTGTGTATTCTTACAATGGAGTGTGAGAGTTTTAGGGCAAAAAATATTAATTACCTGCTTTTCAAGAATTTAGAGTAAGGCTTGTCGTTGTAAGTAACAGAGCCTCCGGTAGTGGATTGAGAGATTCTGCCAGCGAGTAAGCTAAGAAGAGTTGTTTTGCCACTCCCTGAAGGTCCCATGAGAGCAAGAACTTCACCAGGATTCACACTCCCAGTTATCCCAGTTAATATCTCTTTCTCCACAGATGAAGTCATTTTCTTTATTACCACTTTGTATGTAACTTCCTTGAACTACATCAATTTCACACACACACAAAAAAAAAACACCTCTAAGTCTTCATCGATTACCTCACTCATGAAATAAAACCTAGCTATTTTGAGAAATCTTATTAAAAATTTTCACTTCTTCCCCCCTTTGTCTAATCTTAAAACTATGGATATGTGAAGTCTTGTACACAAATTTCATGTAGACCATGTACAAGACTATGAACCTGATGAAAAGTATATATAGAGAATGAGAGACAATTGTGTGCTATTCTTTTGCTGATCTCCTCTCAGTGCCTGTGCAAACAGAGAAGATCAGTACCAAAAGAGATCGATCCGTCCCTTACGCAAAAACCACTAACTACGTCAATCCAAATTTCTAACATTTCTCTTTGTAACAACCCCATCTGTTTTTTTAATTGCTCTCTTCTTCCTCTGCTTTGGATATATAAGTATTTTACCTTGAGAAAGATGGGTAATGTTGGTTCTGCTTGAAACTTAGGCCTCTTCTTTCCCGCTTCTATATCTTCCGCTGAAACAGTTACGTTATACCGTTGATTCATCGTTGCTCAATAAATTATATTAAAAATAAAAGCCAGGGGCTCTGTCAGTGAATGAATCTTTAAGTAGGTGAATTTTAACAGTTAACACCAAAGCACACTATATGGTAAGTGAGCTTATAATATACGATGTGTAAAACTATATGTTGGCCAATCTTTGTCAGCCTACTAAACGTCTTTTACGTATACGTAAGATTTGGACTTTGGAGGTACATCATTTGCAGATTACAACAGACCAAACGCTAATAACTCCAAAATCAGGACCCACAAATTTTGACTAATTAGTAAGAGATTCATTGACTTGTTCTCACCAATTTTTAACCTACTTAGTCATAAAAAGCTGTTAAGTTGGTGAATCAATCACTACGTGACGTTTACATATCACTAGTTTCTATTTTGTTCCTTTTTCCGCTACGTACGTCTTAATTTGTTTAGTTACGTAAGTTTCTACCTATATAAGTATTAGTTAATACAAAAAAAAATTGCATCATTAAGTGAGAATAATGCAGAATAAGTGTACAACTATGATTGACTGATGGTTATCAAAACAAATAGTACAACTTCGAATTTTATGACAATCACTAGTGGTGACTTATTGACTTTTATTAAAACAAATGCTCAGATTGACAAAATATCAACATATATAAGAAAACAAACAAAAGTACAATATTAACACTAAACATCTATTGTAAGTGGCCGTAGGCATGATATATCTTTAACAACAACAAAAAAACAATTAGTACTATTTCTTTAAAAACAATATCGGGCATTTGGAAGCACTTAATAATCTATCTTTTTTGAATATGGGGCCAACATCATAAGATTCAAAGAATAGTTTTGCACTCTCGAGTTTATGTCATGTAATATAGAATTAAAAGTAAATTAAACTAATAGTATCACTTTAAACCACTGGGAATGACCAAATAAAATATTAATACCACAACAAAGATATTAATGCTTTTCTCGTTACATATTAAAAGTTTGCCTATATAAATACTCTCTCTGTTTCATATTAAATGTCATTTTAGACTGAAAATTTTGTTACAAAATAAGTATTATTTTGTATTTTCAACGTAGATGTTTGGTAAATTTTCCAATTACCAATTTAATGTATTGATTAATAGAAAAAAATAAATAATATATTAATAAGAGGTAAAATAGAAAATTTAATAATTTTTTTAACCTATATGAAAAATACTAAAATGATATTTAATATGAAACAGAGAGAATATAAATATATATTAATTGCAGCACCACCCAATTTGCAATTGAAAAGAAAATAAGTGGTGGGAGTTTCTTTTTGCACGAGAAAGAGAACACGTGGAGTAAATTAGGAGGCTCAATAGTTTTTGTATCTCTCTGTTAAATAATTTATCCAACTCTCTCATGCAAAAAAGGCAAAGCGACGCACACCAATCATGTATCCGTTGTTATCATATCATTAAATTTTTGCACGTCTTAATGACCATACTACCCTCTAAGCATGGGAACATCGTAACTTAATATGACGAAAGTACCCTTAGGATGAGTTCACACGACTTACGTATCATCTCGTCGTCGCTGAACGGTTTCGAGTCGGAGATTTCCTCCGGCGGCATAGCGAACCCGGTGAACGAAAACGAAAGTCCCAGGGATGCGCTAGAAGCACGACTCAGAGCCGCACCGCTGCTCACTTCCTCTAGCTCGAGCTTTAGCTGAGCACTCCTAGACTTCCTTATATGTGTTCCGGCTCCGCCACTCCTCCCTGGAGACGCCCCCATCATCAGCCTCCTGCTTGATTTCCTTGACAACGTGCCTCCTCCTCCAACGGCTGCTGGAGCCGTCGCAGGGATACCGTTAGCGTCCATGGAGCCGTGAGGTGATTTGATGGCTGCGGCCACCGACTCATATAGCTGCTCCGATCGTGTTCGTGCTAAACCGGTGGCCAACGGTGGCTTTTCCATTGACATTATGGCGTTTCCTAGAACTGCCGACGACAAACCATAAATCATAATCCATATTAACAAATTTATTTACGTTCAATATCATATATTTGAATGGAACATATATAAAACAAAATGAACATTTTGATACCAATAACAGGAATAGATAAGATATAAATAGATACAAGAAAACAGGAATGACTATAAGAAGATGGAGAGAATCGATACCTTTGGGGAACTAAATGATAAAAAGTGTGTTCCACTGTTTGAAAGAGGTTTGTTTTTATGGTAGAGACGATGTTAAAGCTTGAAACTTGTGACACCCTTTCTAAGCTGCTTCTTCAACCTTCTTTATATAGTCGCATTTATGAGTGGCTCAACTCCAATTACGATAATACCCTAGTGAACTTTTCATATTGTAATTTTTTTTTTCTTGAATCGTCGAGTGGTTTTTTCTAGTCCGTGTATATCTAGTCCCTGTACATCTCTTGATATTAGGACTCGGATAACGGACTACGATACCATTTAATTGACGTTAGCAGTTTTTTTTTCCAAAGTATTAATAAAACATCTTATTGATGTTAATTAGCAGTTTTTTTCTAAAATATTAATAAGAACATCTTAATGACGTCAACAGTAACATCCTTCTGTTTCGTAAGAAACATTATTATAATATATTGCATACCATTTTTTTAAAATTATACTATATCCTTTATAAATACACTAAAAACTTTTTTCCTAATAAATAAAGTAAGATAATAGAAATAAATTAGAGAATTAGTTTTTAAAATTGAACTGAAAATAAAATTATGTGGAACAAAAATAAAATCTTAAAATGATAGTATTTTTTTTTTTGTAAAACTGAAAGAATATTTAAATTGAGATATAATGATACCAAACTTATTACTATAAGCATTAAAACGATTTGCAGTTAACTCTAATTAAATATTGACATTAATTATATTTTCGTTAAATATTGATTTGAGCTTAGCTAGGTTTGCATTGAGAATAAAACCGATCACAATTCTCAAAGTTTTGTACCGAATGAGCGATGGATTAGTGGTTAGCACTTGAAGTTACGTTGGTGTACATTATACCTCGAGTTCAATATTTTTGAGATAATCGGTTTTTTTTCTTCTCTGTTTTAGTATCATCAACCGTTTAGACTCGGATCTCCAAAAATGTACGGAATTCGGTCTTGAATTTGGAAATCATTTTAAAAATAGCTTGAATTTGTCTAACAAAACATCATGATTAAAAACAAAACGACATGATTAAATCTGGCTTCAATATCCTAATGACTAAAACCATGCACAGTTTCTAACCATTATAAAGATTACACTCTGATCATCATGCGTAATATACGCTTTGTGTGTTTTACATTTCAAAATATTAAGAAGAATTCATCATATTCGTTTGTAGCGCTGAGCCGCTAAGTATAATCACTTGGGCGAGTTATAGCGATAGTTTGCGGACACGATGTTTCCTGCTTCATATTCCTGTCCGTACACGTGGTAGGGACATACGAATATCATAATATATATACATGTTTTCTCGTAAGTTGAATATTTAAGCAGTTGTAGTAATCAATTATTGTCTCGGTTCCTCTTTTGGAACGACATAATTCGTGATTAGAAGTGTACCAATTAACATGGAATCATTTTCAGATTATCTCGATTATGTGACATTTATGCATTGGATTCTTTCATAATTTCACCTGTAATAAAGATACGGAAATCATCTGACTTTTCATTGCATGAAATTGAAACATAACACAATAATTTAAAAGTAAATAATGAAAATATTGTTGGCGAACGGAACCAATTCCTCTTTAGATGTAATAATGAGAGCATTTCAAACCCAACTCTGCCACTAGTAGGGGATTTGCTATATTATAAAGAATATTTAATCAATATCTACAGAAATATTTAACTTAAAAAGGAAAGGTTGAATTTGTTTGAAAATTTTCCGGTATAATAAAAATGGTAGTTCATGTATCATTTTTTCTCTTCCTACAATTATGTTGAAAACAAAATGCTATATGCTATTCAATTTTTAATTTCAAAGTGAATGAGACATGCATGTCCAATTTCCTCTATATAAAATCATTGAATAAATCAACCGTAGACGTGTCCGGCCAATTACAAATATACAATCTATTATATATAGATATATATACTTACGTATTTATCCATATTATAACTGTGTTGACATTGCAGAAAAGTATCAACAATAGTGATTTTTTATTTTTTTCCCGACTACAAAACTTTTAGCATTAAATTTTCTTAACCTTATTAGCTTATCAGATTAGCCCTCATGAAAGACAGCAAAAGAAGATAAAATAAAAAGGACAGTTATGTTTTATATATGTTAATATTGTGTGTTTGGAAACTGTAGGAAACTATTGTGAGGCTTTAGTTGAATCTCATGTTACCTACGAGACAGGGCACTTCCTAAAAAGCTGGTTTTGGATGCTTTCTTCCTGCCAAATATGTTTTGTACTCCAAAGCTTTTATTTTATTTTTCTTTTTTTGGTTAGTTTTGAGATTTATTTAGCTTTCGTTACGGATTTTCTTGTACTTTATTATCATCACATCTTCGTAATTATTACGTATATATTTGACAATATGGGTTAATCTGACCTCACATTCTTTTCATGCAATCTCAACCGTGTTATAACATTACATAATCGATGCATAATAATTAATTAATACGATAGTGAAGCACATAGAGTGGCCTCTACAGATAGCTTCCGTCAATTAAATTTGACGCCACACGAAAGGATTTACAAGGTTCGTACTTAGATGTAGGTACTAGATCCAATGTATTGTCCTTCTATCTAGTTTTGCTCCTTTCGTAATAATAATGTGAAAACTAATTTTGGAATTTGTATGTATCCCGATCGACAAGAATCAGCGTTAGATATCTTACAATTTCTGAATCCATGACAAAGAAAGGGGAAAAAAAACTAAACCTCACTATTTGATTGCTATAAGCCTTTCTTTTTTATGTAGTAAAATGAAAAGAGGACCCCAAAAAGTATGTATTTGTAGTGATTTGTTTTTGTCAAACCTTTTAGTGATTAGTTTAAATATTGGTGTGTATTAATTGGTTTTTATAATATGGGATGGTTCGAACCCATGATTGTTTCTGAAGAAGTATTTTCATTAAAATGGACTTTAAATTGACTTACGCCTACCAAATGTACTATAAAAAATAAATTCTCTGTGAGGTCAACACTACAATTGAATGTATAAATTGGTACGTAATGTGTAAGTGTTTGTACTGCCTCAATGTGTAGTCACGTACAGTGGTGCAAGAAAGCTACGGACAGGTTGTGATTTTGTCAAGGATCGATGTCTTAAATCACAAAGCCAATAAATGAAGCAGGCCCAAGATTTTGTTTTCTTCTTCGTTCTGAAGTGATGAACGGCTTCTACTGATACCTACGTTTTGTTCCTTTGTCATTGGATCCTATATGGCCTAAACGTCGTCCATTGTTTGTTTGCGTTTACATGCTATTATAGAGTGTTGGTTCTTTTTTAAAACGTAAATATTAAACACAAACATAAGAAATTTCTATTTGCGTTTACATTCGCGAAAGACAAGAACAACTGAACAAAGAACGTTAATTCCACCATCGTTGGTGTTTTTTTTTTATATAGATGTTAGCCAAGTCGAATATAAAGAATTAAGGATTGTGAAGTTTCAAGCTGATCTTCCTTGATATCTGCTATAGAACGACACCATATACGTAAATGATCTAATCAAAATACATTCAATCAAAATATTTTGGTGTAATCACTTTTTTATTTATTTGATTGTATCTACTGGAAATCCACGTGCAGTTTTAACCCAAAAATAAAATCCACGTTCAATATTATAGTTAAACATTATTATTACACACGAATATTTAATTAATAGTTTTGAGGATACATGTCTAGGTAGGGACAAACAACCACAATCCACAAAGATGCACCCACCACGTGGCAAGACAAGTGCGAAGATGAGTCAAGGGACTGTCCAAACTCCAAAGAGCCCTCTCCTTCCCCACTCCCCACACTGTCTGGTCGGTATAGTTGAAACGTTAGTTGTCGACTTGGCGCGCCACCTCCTTAAAAAATTTTCCCCTAATTGTTTGTTGTTTATAATAATTAAAACACATAGACATAAACTTTTGGTAAGCATACATTTTAATTGTTCGAAGCATTTTCTTTTGCTGCAATTACTTTACATTTGTCCGTTGCCATTATAAACTAAAAATTCAGCTGTTTTGAACTTACTTAGAAATCGAACTTGTTAAACAATTCAATGCAAGTGTTGTTAGTGGGAAAGTTTGGTTTAGATATTTTCCGCATTCAGCGATATCAAATAACAATTTGCTTTCATACAATAATTACGTTTGGAAAAATTTCAATCGGGTTCGTAATCTTGTATTGAAAAAAAGAAGAAGTCGTATGTCTAATGTCTTAGCTTGGCGTTTGGTGATGGGACCAACAGAAAAGAGTCTCGGAGGCACGTGGCTTCTTCTCCTCAAGGACGGCACCGCCCCTCTTCTCGTTCTTATTAGAGTTTATTTGCTAGAAGCCTAAATTTGTTACATCTAATATACTATTTAGGAGTAGTATGCTTTATTTTTTATTTTTAATAAAGTAGTATGCCATATTATATATTTAAATGTAGATGATACGATTTACGTTTAACGTCCTTACTCCTTCAACTTACTAGTAGGTTTTTATTGGTAAAATATTAATATCATATGATGTAAAATATTACGACAGTTCGTATAAAAAAAGGGAAAAATCCTATTTTAGGGTGTATTGGTCTTATTCGGATGGGACTGACGACGATTTTGGGACCATAAATAACTTCAAATTTTAGAGTCTGATTTATAAACTTTTTTTTTTTACATATCAGTTGTTAACACAAGTCCTTGTGTTTAGGACATGATCTCTAAAGAGTAAGGACTAAAGTCTACTACACTAAAGGCAGGGTTATAGAGCATAAATCACAGGTACCCAATTGGTAAATCATTGAAAATAATTAGTTCCTCTAGTTTTTTTTACTTTTCATTCTAGACTTAAAAATTTTGTTTTCCAATACTTGTCGTTTTAGGTTTCCAATGCATGACAAAATACCAATTTTATCCTAACTATTTTAATGATTTGATCAATAAAAAAATAGAAAATGTATTAAAGAAAGGGTATAATAGAACATTGATCTAGTTTCTTAATTTGTATGCAAAGCTCTAGAACGACAAGGAAAAAAAATCGGAGGGAGTATGTGATTTGGGTCTCAGATTTTGAAATCAGATCCAAATTCTGGCTCCATAACTTTTAACACCTTTGCATAAAATAAAATCAAAACTTGTCATAAAATAATTTTTCATAAGGTAAAAACACAAATCCTCTACAAAAAAATAGTAAAACAAAGACTGTCACCAATAGTCTTTGCAGGAACATAAATCCATCTCTAAAATGATGAAATCTGTTGCCGTCTCTAACAATGAACTCTCTACCATTAACCCCGGCGATAAGCTTTGTTACTGTATGACAATCCTCACATACCCTCAAGTTCTTCACTATCCTAATCGTTCTACCAGCCTTAGTCTTCATCATACCATACGCAATTGCAAGTTTCTCACTGTGCATATGAATGGCACTCTCCTTCTCCTCCTCGTCTACATCGAAAAACGAATCAACTGTGTTGCCTTTATACCCTATCAATCTTATCTTCCCCAAGATCTCTTCCCACTTCCGTTTGATCTTACCCATTTCAGGATGCTTCTGATCATCTCCCATGGAAAACTTATTTATTCTCCCATCAATCTCTATCAAACTCCACCCTGGTGGTTTCTTAACAAGCTTCTCCTTCATCATGTCTCTCAAGCACTCGATTCTCTCCCATTGTCCTGCACACGCGTATATATTTGAAAGCAAAACACGGTAACCGCTATGTTCTGGCTTCAACTCTATCAACATATTTCCAACTCTCTCTGCAACCTCAGTGTTCTTATATATCTTACATGCACCAAGCAATGCTCCCAGTATAGGAGCATTAGCCTTCACTGGCATTTCAAGGATAAAGTTCTCAGCTTCGGCTAACTTTCCAGCACGGCCAAACATATCAACAATGCAACCATAATGCTCAAGTCTAGGCTCAATCCCATAATCACTTTTCATGTCCTCATATATTTCTAAACCCTTTTCAACTAACCCACCATGACTGCAAGCTGAAAGAACCGCTGTGAAAGTAACATCCCTTGGGATGAATCCTAATCTAATCATTAGTGAGAAGTAATGAATTGCCTTGTGAGCATGTCCATGCACAGCAAGACCTTTGATCATCGAACTCCAGCTCAAGCTATCCTTATCAGGCAAATCATCAAACACACAAATCGCTTTCTCGATATCCCCACACCTCCAATACATATCCACAAGAGCTGTACCAAGAATAACATTTACAGTCATGTGATGTTTAACAACATACTCATGTGCTCTTACTCCATACTCAAACGCACCTAAATGAGCACAAGAAGAAACCACACTCACCATAACCGTCTCATTCGCAACAACTCCTTCCCTTTTCATCATTTCGAACAAGTCAATGGCTTTCTCAAAACAGTTGTTCTTCGCATACCCATTGATCATAATACTCCAAGTAAACAAATTCCCTAAGTTTCAATTGAAATTTTTTTTTAGAAATAGTGTGAGGCATTTCATCGAACATCTCTCGTCCATCTTCAACCATCCCGCATTTACAGTACCCAGCTACCATAGAAGTCCACGAAACCACATCTCGAAACGGCATCTGCCCAAAGATTCTACCAGCAGCAGAGATCAAACCAGAATTAGTGTACATGTGAACAAGAGAGTTCTCTACATAAACATCATTCTGAAATCCGAATCTAACAATCTGTGAATGCGTTTGTTCTCCTATCGTCACGCACTCCATCTCAGTAGAAGCCTTAATCAGAAACGGAAACGTGATGTTATCTGGGCAAATCCGAGAATTCAACATCTGGGTATAAAATCCAAAAGCTCTGCTAGTGGAGAAGCAGCGGATGAGAAGGTTGAAGACGAATAGATTAGGGTATTGAATCTGAGAGAAGATTCCGTATGTATATCTCAAGACGTTTGTGGGTTTGTTGAAGATGATGGAGTCGTCGACGCAGAGAGCGAGGAGACGACTGGCGACAAAGACGTCGGAGATGAGATGGGTTCGTATGAGAAAGCCATGGATGATCTTGAGGTCGGAGAAGGAAGAACAAGATTGGAGTAAGGCAAGCTTCGGGTGTTTGAAACGAAGTGTGTTGAGCACTATGTTACTCATTCTCTGAAGAAAAGAAAAAAAAAACCCAAAAGGTTGCAACTTTATAAAAAACTAACACATAACGGTCTATTTCCTCTGTTTTTGACTGTGTAACAAAGAAGCAAAAACAACTAATTTTAAGTCTAATAAAGTGTAATAAGATCGTACAAAATTGAAATATGAAGATGATGTAATTTGTATTTAGAAAGAGAATTTGAAAGTATCAGCTTTGGCAGAGTCCCAGAAAGAAACTCTTTGTTCTTCGACTCTCTTAGCTTCTTCTGCTTTCTTCTCTAACTCTTGAATAGTCCCGGGGTAAGCTCCTTCAATGGCCTTCTTGAATTTGTCATGCAAATTCTCTCTGTCAGTTGTTCCGGAGACAAGCTCTTTAGCATTCGGTTTCTTTAGAAACTCCAACACATTCAACAAATTCCTCCTGCACAAGTAATGTTTCTCCGATTAGATCAAAACTCAATACACATGTACTAAATTCCATTTCTTAAGCAGACATGTCACCATATATATCAACAGTTGCTGCAACCTATGATAATAATCTCTCAAGAGAGAGTAGGAAATAAATCATTTACCTGCTAACATAATTCTGAGTAATTGCAATTGATTCCTCAAGGTTAATAACGAGATGCCACCATCCATTAGGTACAAACATGACCTCCCCAGCTTTGCATATACACTCAATAGGTTTCTTCTCCCAATCCTTAGTATCATCATAAAAGTTCATGAACCACTCTATAATAGAAACAGGACAAGCCACTTCAGCTCCATCAGGACTTGGATGCACACCTGGTGGAACCACATCCGGTGGGAACAAAACCCATTTTTTCGAACCTGTAACCACCGCATTCCAAGCGGATGTTGAGTTAGGATCAATGTGGAAAGACGATCCTGATCCGGCTGGTCCAATTATGATCCATCTATAATCAGGTCGCTCGTTTCCCAAAACACCAAACAAGTCCTCTCTGAAATAAACAGGAACATCATACTCTGAATCCAAAACCGGAACTTTCTCAGCAAACTTGGGATCAAACAAGTACAACGGCCTCTCTTCTCTAGCTCCATCGGAATACCTAAAATACTTCTCCAGCTTCATTTCAACTGGACCAACAGCGAATTCAACATCACCAACCACTTGAGTCAGATAATCTCTTGACCATTTCTCAATAGCAGGCCAATGATCCAAACACCCTTCCAACAAAACAGGCTTATTCGGTTCCTCAAACTTAGTAATGAAATCTTCAACAGATATGCCTCTCACTCGAGTAATGTTGTCTCTTCTAAGCCATTTCGGTTTCATTTCGAGATTCGCACACAACCAGCTCTGAAACATATAATCAGAATAGAAATCTATAATCTTCAAATTCGATTCATCATCTCCAGACAACTTGAATTTAGGATGGTGAGCAGCTACATAGGTAGCTTTCCAAGACCCATTAAACAAAAACTCTCCTTTCAACTCTTCTAAGACGAGATTCCTCCAGAGAGGCTCGTGATTGGCAAAAATATATAAAGATTTGGTTACAGTAGCTAAAAGACCTAAATGAGTGGCGTCAAGAAGACCTAGAATATCCAAAACGAGCTCATCAGTGAGTATCTGGAGATTACCTAACCCAGTGTTTCGTACGTTCACCGAACCAGGATTGAAATAGAGGTTTCCGAGAGGTTGAACACCATGCTCTTGTGAAGGAGCTGCGATTTTGAGCTTGAACCCTGTTTCATCTTCATCTTCTTCTATTTCCTGATTAAACGCTCTCTCTTGAAACAGAGACTCAGGTTCACGCTGAGTAAGCTTTCGCTTTTTGGATTTGGATTTACGACGCTTCGATGCTAGCAGCAGATTCTTGTACTTTGGCATGTTTAACGGAGGGATCAGCTTCAGCGGCGACGGCGAGGGTTTTGGGTTTTTAAGTTTTAACAACCGCGAGGGTTCATATCTGTTACATAGCTTAACCAGAAGATGGAATTGAAAATACCTTGGGTTAAATCGGTTCAACCGTAAAATCTAATTACTGAAGTGATTGGTTTAGTAAGGATTTGATAATTTGACGATCAAAACAATACCAAGTTCCGTTAACCGATCATTGCTCTGTTTATTTTTTTCTTTATTTCATTAATTTTCCAGAGAAATTCAAACAAATAGAATCTGGAAAAATTATACACAAGCTTACAATAAGAGGATGTTGTGCTTTGCGTGTAGCCTCACTGATCTTTTTGAGACAAATCATCAAACCCTTTTTTAAAGACAATTCAAACCCAAATAACAAATGAAATATGGCAAACACAAAAAAAAAAAAGGAAAGAAAAAAAAATATACTGCACATGAGAAACCCATCTTTCTCAGCAACCATGAAGATGAAGGTGGACAACAAAGTAAGCGCAGTGCATCTCAATACCTACTTTTTCACAATGTGATTCGCATTATGCGCTTCAAACCAAATTTTGAGAATGCAATCTGTTTCACACTTGTGTGCTTGAGAGACATCTCCATTGCCGTATCCGAGGAGTCTTTTCTAGAAGCATTTGCAACCCCATGTTGTTCCCTTGCATTCCGTTCATGTATCTGCATTTAACACCATTTGGAACACAACCAGGTTAAGTTAATCGTTTATGATACTACAAACTCAAAACTCAGGATCCATAGAAGGGTGTATGAAGCACAAGTTTATCAAGATTTGAGACTGTGTTTGCTTACTTGCTTCGGCGAGCCTTCCTTCTCCAGAGAACAAAAGATGTGATCCACTGCACAGGATTAATCAAAAGACACAGTTAGTTTGGAGTATACAATTCATTAAGAAATACAGCAGAGCATCCTATCAGTATAAAGAACACAAATCACTGATTGGTATAAGAAACAAAAATCACCTTGAAGAGAGATATGAAACTGAATGCTCCAACAATAGATGTTTTCCGCAGAGGCAATCTCCGTTCTGGGACAACATCCTTTGAGAGATGTTGAGCAATTTCTTTCAAAAGAACCATTTGAGCTTTCTCAGTCCTCATCGACATAATCGCTTGTTTCATTGATTCCCTGTCAGCCTCTAGTGCTTGAAGCCTCATGTAGAGTTTCACTATATCAGGATCACCAAGATCCGGCTGACTCAATTTTTCTCTCGGAGACATTGCAGCATAACCATCAACTGTCTCATTCTTAAACTTTTGCTCAGCAACACCACTATGAGATACGCCGTGATGCACAGAGTCAATGGTATAAACTCTATCATTCATGTCATTATCTCCTATTTCTGATGAGTCAATCTTACCCTTTGCATAGGAATTACCCTCTGCAAACGATGCATCTTCCACTTTCCTGAAGCTCCCACTGTTAGACCTTGGTGACTCCGTGGGGAAATCAGGTCTAGTTTCCCTATTTGTTCCCAAAAGTGAACTTGAGCTACCAGTGGAAACCCTCCTGAAATGTCTCTGACGCCTAGGACTCTGACCAATCATCAACTTCTCCGAATAATTTCTCCCTCCAGATACATCACCATTAGACTGAGTGAAACTAGGGTTTTTCTCCATCTGACTGATTCTTTTTTCCAAAGTCTTCAAATTTTCTATGCCATGAGGTGAATCATTCAGTGGATACTTTTCAACATCGTCAACATCAATATCAGCTTCCAAGGGACCTGGATTCTCATTCACATTGCACTTTATAGGAGGGTAGTCATATGTAGGAAGATCATATTGGTAATCACTTTCAATCATGCTCGGGTTACGGCTAAGCATGCCCTTCTCGGCATCAAGCTCAGCCTCAGTGTCAGTGAGCCCGAAACTCATCATTCTATGCTTATAAGCCTGAGCTTCACAAGTCATAGCCTGAATAGTCTGCTCCCTCTTATATACCAAATCTTCAAGATCCAAAAGCTCTTGCTGATCATGCTCCATTTTCTCCTCAGCAAAACGCTTAAACTGCCTCAATTCCATTTGAAGCTCAGCCTTATCCCTCTGCAACCTCAATATCATAGACATTGCCTCACTCGCAGCAGTGGATGCAGCATTCCTCTCTTCGTCGAGCTCCTCATACAAATCTTGAATCGATTGCTGCTGGCTGCTAACAGTCTCCCTCAACAGTTCCAACTCATTCTCAATCTGGACTTTAGCATTGGAAGAAGACAAGTCCAGTTCCAGCTCCGTTATGTAAAACGGTTTATCATTCTGGAACTCCTCGAATTTTCTCTTCACAGAACGAAGCAAAGAACCAGGAGAAGCATCGTTTAGAGAGCAACTGCATCCACAATCACAACATCTAACAACATCCCTAGGGGAAGAAGATACAATCGCCAAATCCATAACTTCTGCGACAGTATCCAAATCACAATCCAAGGCTAGGGCACATATACATTCGTAACAACGATCACCAAAACCTTTCTCCGTAGTCCAGATCCGTGAACAAGAAAACGAGCGCCAATATATAGCTCCTGTAAAAAGTCAATTTCATCTAAAAACGATCAATACTATACAAAAAGGAAGCTTCTTTCATGGACAGAGTAGGAAAAAAAAAAGCAAACAGAAGAGAAGAGAAACATTGCAAAATCAAGAGCTTTACCTTATTCGTTTAACCCACCAAGAACAACGAAGATTAAAGCTAAAAGGTCGGAGCTTTCCCAGGAAACAGAGCAATTGGGGTAGCTAAAGATATTGTAACCTTCTACTTCTATGATTGAAATCTCTGGGAAATTAACAACAATTATTATTGCTTTTTCTGGTAAAACGAAAAGCAAAAGCAAAAAAGAGAAAGAGAAAAAATCGTTTTTTTTTTTGGGAATCAGAGGGAAACACAGAAACAAATCGTGGAAACGAAACGAAAGAGATAGAGTGAGAATTGGTCGTCTTCTTCGTTTGTTTCCCTCTGGTTTATCTCGAAACCCTAAAAAGCTTTATGTTTTTTTTGTAATCTTTTCAATTTGAAATCGAGAAAAGCCTTTGTTTTTTTCTTTCAATGGAGTCTCTTGTCTCGTCTCGTCTCGTGCCCACAACAACGACGACGACGGCTTAAGGGTTATTTTTGGTAAAACCGACTTTACTAGAGAAGGTACAATATTAACGGTGAAGATGTGTTTGTTTAGGATGAGATCGACGGATGAGATCTTAGTTGGATGAGGTGTCTTTTCTTTACCTGCGGAGAGTACAGGTCAGCTAATCTGGATGCCTCATCTATGAACCAATTACTATTTTTGTAATTTCATATAACGAATTTGTAATTATCGTTTCGATTACTGTGATGATTATTTACGTTATTAGTAGGTGGGGCACGTACCCCATACACCTTTTTAAAACCTGTTTAAGTGATGGGTTAATAATAGTGTTTCTTAGCCTATTTGGAAAGAGTATCTCACACTATGTAGAAAATGAATGGTTCAAATCTTACATTTTGCAATTCTTTTCAATATTTTTACTTTTTTACACATTTTGTTATGTTATTTAGTGCTGGAAAAAAAATTTGGTTAAAAAAATATTTGTATCTCATGTTACTTTTCTCCCTATATCCGCCAGTGTGATGATCTATCTTTTATAATCAGATAGAGTTGTTTTACATGTGTCAGTGTGTTTTGTTCTTTTCCTTAATAATATATAATCCCAAACAAAAAACATGTACCTTCATATTGTTGATCTTTGTTATTATTATCATAAAACATATTGAAAGCTTTGTTATGAGTATCTAACCTATTTTATGTTTTGGACATTAGATAGTAGTCTCTTGAAAATTTATGAACCTATTTTGTACTCAAAATGGAAGAAAATAGAGATCTATTAGAGAGTTGTTTTTTTTTTATACCGAGATGAGTTATTTCTTGCTTTGTATATCATCAATTTAGTCCCGAATTTTTCTACCAAATTTAGAGAAATATTTGAGTCTAGCTATTTTATTGAAATCTTTTTTATATCAACTTATCAAGTCTCAGTATTTGAAATATTTTAATTTGAACGTAGCAGTACTATTCTGACCTATAAATATATATCCTTATCGATGGTTTAAAATTAATTAAGGTGATCGGTTAACATAAATAATAAATCACATTGTAAACGATATATACATTATTTTTATTGGAAGATTTTGTTTGGGAAGACTAATTCAATGGACAATGGTTTATTGCGCTTCCCCGCGTAAAAGTACCGGGACGTCGACATTGAAGCTTACCAGGTCAACGTAGCCTAACATCATGAAACTATTTTTTATTTTGGATATAAACACAAGTAGCAGCAAGTCTCTTCTTTGTTCAATTAAACTAAAACAATACTTATATGGATACGACAATGTTGCTATAAAAGTTAGTGGCTTTACAAACTAGATTAGTATATTGGAGGAGGAGATTCAGTTCAAATGGATAACAGATTCATGTAGTTAGAATATTGGGGAATACCGAAGACTACTTGATAGATATGTGTATAGTAGATTCAAGTGTATTTGAGTTTATTATGTCGAGATGGTGTATTAAGACGAATTAAAAACCTATAATAGAGTTTGTATATATCTAGCCTTTAACATTTAAGACAAAAAAAAACCTTGCATAAAGGAGAGCGTATACGTATACGTAGTAAAATGAACTTGGACATACTTTTTTGATAAGATAAAACTACCAAAGAAAATACCATTTAAGGAGAGCGTATACGTAGTAATTAGATAAGCTACTAAAGAATATATCATTTAAGGTCTGATACTACGAATAAAGTATATAACAAAACCAAGAACATTGTATGAGTTTTGTGTAACAAAGTATTTATGAATATGATTCACCAATCACCAAGCAAACTTGTTTGAGATGCTAATTAAATTAAACTCTTTTTGTTACCTTCGACAAGCTTTTTCTTTGACAAAAAAAAAACAAAAAGTTACCTTCAACAAGCCAAATGCTAAAATAAGTAAGACAAATTGTTCATAAAGTCTCCAATAATACGAAGAACTTCTTCTGCAGCCTCAGAAGATGGATTGTTGGAGTAGAAACCATGCTCCTCGTTTTCAAATTCAATGCAATCTACTTTTTTCCCTCCCATCTTCTTTAATTTATATGCATACTCTTTGGCCCTATCTCTCAAAAGTTCTGAGCCGCCGACAATCACCAACATTGGCTCTATGCTAATTGATTTGATTCTAGGACTCTTCGGTCCAAAAGGGTTAGCCATGGGATGATCTCTTGTTGCACCTTTTGGTAGTGACAATCTCCAAAACCTTCAAGAAGTTAAAAGTTTAGCTCGTTTTTTTTTCTCTTTCATCTCATCACCTCATATTATAAATTATTGAAATTGACTATACCACTATTAGTATTTACTATACATATAGCTTTATGACAATGGCCATGAACAAGACGGGTCAATCATCTCATTGTTCAAACATAAAAAGAGAAACGATTAATTGGAAAGAAGACTTGAACGATTTGTGATCTCAATGATTCCACGTGCGTTGATAAACATGAATATATGCACATTCGAATATGCTAAATATTATTATAAAATGTGAGAGTGAGACATTAGTTGCATTCGGATAGTCACGACTCAGGAGAAACATACATACATTAATTACGCTGAGATGATCGATCGATAAAGGAAAACGAGGATAATGCATGACGCACTATCTCCTTAGCTTTCCAAATATATTAACCACTGTTCTTGATATCTCATTATCTGTTTATTCCAATAACCACTAATCCACTTATTCATAATTCATAAATGAAAAATGAGCTAAAACAATATGAATTTGCAACATATATGCTAAATTTACACGTTTGTATATATATATGTTAGGATCTATAACTACACGAACTCGCTATATAGTGTTATAATGGGTAATTGCTTCGTAAACATCGACTCTTTAAATTCTATTTTAGATTTAGTTATAATTTCGTGTAGGTTGTATACATATATTTTTTTTGGAATTGGTGTAGCTGTAATGGATTATTTGTTCTGAGTTCTTCTAGGCTTATAGAGCCTTTATAATTGTTTTCAAAAGAAGAAGAAA
Organism: Camelina sativa; assembly: GCF_000633955.1. Lineage (NCBI taxonomy): Eukaryota > Viridiplantae > Streptophyta > Magnoliopsida > Brassicales > Brassicaceae > Camelina > Camelina sativa. Next base: position 2,566,146 of record NC_025697.1, read on the forward strand.
AAAAAGATGAAAATCCTGAATTAGTACAATCATTTAACGTCAAATGGTAGGGTTTCTAATTGGTTGTCATGATTTTTTTATCAAGTATCTTTTTATTTTTCTTATTCGATCACTTTCCATATAAGATACTTTCTAAGTTGTCTTCCATCTACTGGATGTTACGCATTCGTGTATCCACTTTGATGGGAGACCATAATATTTGAAATTAAAGCCAGCCATTTATAATGTTGAATGACTTGAGACTAATCAAATAGTGGAGTATTAGTAGACTAAGCACATTGACTAGTTTTTGTGATGTAATATTATAACAATCATGTGATGGAGTAAAATCACAAGTCTTAGAAGACGATTTTATATCAACCAAAATGAAACATTATTTTTTTCTTTTGAATTTATCGAAAGAGATAGAGATACATATATGAAAACATACCACTATATATATCATTTGTGTGTTGGTTAGTTGGTGAATGGTTCTAATCAAAATAAATGTATCTTTTGGTAGGAAAAGTCGTTTTCTTTAGAAAGTTCGTGTTTTTGTGTGTCGTAGAAATGTTTGAAATTTGAACTAATTGCGAATTCGATAATAAAATCAAAAACATGAAAAATCTCTTTTAGTTCAAGGAGACTGTTTTTTCATTCGACGTTTGGATTTTGGAGAAACTTATCTTCTATAAAAATTTGTGAAGTTTTGGAAAAAAGGACATGTAAATGCACATCTGTGTATTCATGAAGAGGCACTGTGACTCTTAGCTGTCTCTCTCATGCGACTCGGCGGGTAAATTCACTCCAACGTTTAAATTGGCATTACTCGCATAAAAAGATAAATATGAAAATTT
>NC_025697.1:2567343-2573842 GCF_000633955.1 Camelina sativa
GGTAGGAAAAGTCGTTTTCTTTAGAAAGTTCGTGTTTTTGTGTGTCGTAGAAATGTTTGAAATTTGAACTAATTGCGAATTCGATAATAAAATCAAAAACATGAAAAATCTCTTTTAGTTCAAGGAGACTGTTTTTTCATTCGACGTTTGGATTTTGGAGAAACTTATCTTCTATAAAAATTTGTGAAGTTTTGGAAAAAAGGACATGTAAATGCACATCTGTGTATTCATGAAGAGGCACTGTGACTCTTAGCTGTCTCTCTCATGCGACTCGGCGGGTAAATTCACTCCAACGTTTAAATTGGCATTACTCGCATAAAAAGATAAATATGAAAATTTAAAGTAACCGCAAACGACATCTATATAGACTTTATACATTTAATATGTTTTAAAATAGTTAATAGTTAGGTTATATAAACTATGGAGTCATGCATCACTCACTAGTACTGTAATATATTTAATGATTATGCAAAAATTAAAAATTATTCGGTAGTACGTCTAAAATAAAATTAAAATATTAGAAAGTGTTGTGTTAGCTTACTTGTCAAGCAAATCCAAATTGAGCAACGCTTCAGAAGGACCAGCCTCGGACTTAGTCCTCTCCTCCCCGCCAAAAAACGGCGCCAACAGAACGTAACCACGAACCCGAACCGGTGTCAACTCGATCAAACCGGATCCCAACCGGAAAGCGAGTTGATGAGCTATGTTCCCACCAGAGGAGTCACCCACAACAAAAACACGGTCGAAGTCAACGCCCGTTCCACCTTCAAACCAGTGGTCATCACCACCGGAAAGAGCCTGGTCCCGGAGCCACATGAGAGCCGCCTCGGCATCCTCAAAGGCAGCCGGGAGGCGGTGTTCAGGAGCTAACCTGTAGTCGGGTGCGACCACAAGGGCTTGAAGGGAAGATGCGAGGGTTAGACAGAAGTTGTGAAAGTGAGGCCAAGAACGTGAGCCGAAGCAGAAACCCCCACCGTGGAAGAAGACCACGACGGGGAGGGCAGCACGGTTGGCGGCGGAAACGGGTTTGTAGAGACGGAGGTGAAGATTGTTTGGTTTGTGATAGATGAAGTCTTTGAAGAGAACGGTTTGGTGACTTGTGACTGGGATTTGTTGGGACATAAGGTCAATGCTCTTGGATCTTAAAACGGTACCGTTGCTTAGGAGTTGAAGCAAACCGATGCAGTCTTCTACTACTTGTGGTTCTTCTCCTAGTGACCCCATTCTTCTACCCTTTTGGTTTTTGGATGTGTCTCTCCAGTGTCATCAGGTGATATATAGAGACGAGGGAAGTAAACAAAGGGTACTTTGGTCATACAAAAGTCTGGATATAGATGAATTATGTCAAAATCTTTGAAGGAGCCCACGTTTTTTTAATTGTTTTTGCGGCTGATTCGTCTCATCTGATCTGACTTGGTCATTCATTCCTATCGACCTGTTTGATGGGTTTGTCAACAATACTAAAAGATGCACTTAGATTATGAGTCAACAATACTAAAAGATGCACTTAGATTATGAGTCGGTGCTTGAAGATACATAACACGTCCCTCTCATCTTTCCTTAGATTTTTACCACTTGCAAACTAGTAAAACGGATATGATTTGCTTGCATCAGCTGTTTTGTACTTAAATGTAACTTTGGGTTTTTAACAAAACAAAAGAGAAACAGTATGAGACCAACAATACAACAGTGTTACACATACATGAAGAAACACAGAAGGCATTCTAGAAACATACATGGGGAGGAATTAACTTTCCCGGGTTCATGATATCGTTTGGGTCCAACGTTTTCTTGATTCTCTTCATCGTTTGTAGTGCTTCTATTCCCAGTTCCTTTTCCAGATACTTCCATGACATAACAAAAAAAAAAAAACAGTTCAAATCACAAATGTACATTCATATAATTGTAACACGAGACATGATATGAATAGAAGAAGCTATACCTTCATTTTCCCTGTTCCAACGCCGTGCTCTCCAGTACATGTTCCTGATTAAAAAGTTCAGAGCCAAGTGGCATCGTTAAAATCAGGAAACAAGCGTTTGACTCCTACCGATCTTCAATTTGCTTTTCGGTTTTGCTCAGAGAATATGTTAAAAAGCTTCACATCTATTTACAGTCTTGCACTTTTGCAAACACCAAAGAATGAAAAAAGCATTTACCATCCATGGACAATGCACTGTGAACCATAAAGTGATTCAGTCTTTCTGCTTCTTTTCGCTGCTCTTCATTGCTCGGATCAAACATAATACACGTGTGGAAGTTTCCATCTCCGGCATGAGCAATAACGGTACTGAAAGTAGAACAACAATAGTCAGCAAACACTTTTTAGGAAGTTAAGGCCTAGTATGTTGATGATGTTAAGCATAGGGAAATAGGATACCACAACAACGATGATGCATCAAGCTCTTTCTTGGATCTTGATATTAGTTCTGCAAGGTGAGACAAAGGGACACAGACATCCTGTAGAAGAAAGAGTTAGAGATGATTCCTTGTTCGACCTTGTAAATATAAATTAATTAACAAAAAAATTATGGCACAACATGATTTCGTGGTTCCTGATTGTAGCTGGGAAAGTTCATCTACAGCCAAAAGTGTATCAAAGAAAAACAACAAACCGTAATCATTGCTTCATGCCCTGGCGCCATTGCATAGCAAGCCCACAGCGCCTCCTTTCTTATCTGCATAAAAAAATAGGGTCAGAATAAGTAGATCCTTTGGTAACTCAATGTTATTAGAAGCAAAGGACAGTGTATAATAAGTGTAGAGTTTTATCTTGCCCATATCCTCATTCTCTACAATGAAAATCACTAGAAAATGGTTCTCAATTTATGCCCGAGAATTACCTTCCAGAGTTCTTTTTTTGCTTCAGGTTCTTCTGCAAACATAAAATCTGATCCATTGTGGTTCGAAGTAATCTGCTGAACAATTTCCGTCTGCTCACGTGTATATGCCTCTAAAGGAGAGAGAGAAAGAAAAAAAAGATGTATTAGAAGACAATTATTCTCTCTTTATGTGTCTACCGACAAGACTGAGCATTAGAATCCTGTGATCGGATAAAATAGAAGATACAGGGGAGTGAATATGATTTCTTTAATATCTACAGATATTGTTTACAAAGAGTACACTGCTATAACAGAACCTTAGATAGCTTGAAGATGCCAAAAAAAAAAAATTCTAAGATAGCTTAAAATACCACTTGGAAAGTACAAAATATGATAAATCATTACCTGTTCCTATAAATTCGAACATCAGAGTTGGAGCTTCATTCAAGTTTTTCCCGTTAGCCATATTAATAGCCCTGATTTGAACCTCGTCAAGGAGCTCCACTCTTGACACCTGATGGGAATAAAGGTACGGCTGAGAAGATTCTCATAAAAATTATAAATCATATAATTAAGAAGCAGAGGTCTAACCTGTATTCCAGACATCATAGTGGCAATGGCCACGTCTGCAGCATCCTTTACTGTTGGGAAATTGCACACTGCCACCTAAAATTATATCATAATATTAATAACCATTGCAAATGATGACAAAAAAATGTTCTATCAGACAACTCAGGATGATAAATTGAGATACTATTTTACACTCTTGAATGTTAAAATGATGTGCAATCCATACTAAAGCAGGAAGACTTTCAAAACAAAAGCAAAGGAAACAAGGGTCCACGAGGCACATAGCGTTTACGATTCCTTGAAATGATTCAGATCTTGTTTTGAGATTCATTTTACTCTGATTATTATGGTGGTTGTTAAAGAGCTGAGTTATAGAAAATACGCAAAGAGAAATATTAAGCCGAAATAGAAATATTTGGAACTCTTATCAGGCAAATATGATTTCGTTGAACTCAATTTTAATCTTCAAGGACGAAACTAAATCACAGCAAAGGAGCATAAATATATTTTTGGCAGAAACCTGAATTTAAAACTATAAATGAACGAAATCAACTATAAAGGAAGAAGTCAATATACCACTGAATGCTGTGGGATTTTCTGAAGCCGGAGAGTAACCTCAGTTATGACTCCCAAAGTCCCCTCACTCCCAATCATCAAGCGAGTCAAATCATATCTGAGAGACCAGGCCAACAAATCAAATGATACGTAATCAAACAACCGGAAGCATACACTTCAACTTTTACTTACATTTTATTATTTCTGAGAAAAAGAAATCTACAAAAAGAACCAAGAAAAAAATAGTTAAAGACTGAAGACAAACCCTGCAGCACTCTTTCTGGCACGTGAAGCTGTCATCACAACATCTCCATTAGGAAGAACCACCTGAGACGAGCAGAGTATAAATAAAATAGAATTGTACAATAGGGCATAAATCAGTGGAAGTATAAACAAACCTTAAGGCTTATAACATTGTCACGCATAGTTCCATACCTACAAGCTAGTAGCAGAATTATAATAGCCAACCGGATTAAAGCAACCCCACAATTATTAGAAAGATGGGCAAGCAAACAAATGAATAGCAAAGTTGCAGAAGAACTACCTTACAGCTAAAGAGCCAGAGCATCGCGTAGCACACATGCCTCCTATGGAGGCACCAGGTCCTGCATCAGATATTTTTTAATCAAATTGCTGAACGGAACCCAGAAACATGAAAATGAAGTTAAAGAGTCAATTGCACACAATGCTAAAGATGTTGAATAATGCAGCAACAGCACACAAAACCTCTCTTAAGGGTAATTGACGTTCACATAAAAATAAGATCAGTCAATCTAAAAGTATATTTCAAATATTAAAAGCATATATATGAAAGCTATGATCTGAGAGATAAGGTACAATCTCAATGTTGTCGAACCTGGATCAAGAGGAAAGAATAGACCGTATTCTTCCAAATATTCATTAAGCTCCAGCCAACCAATGCCGGGCTCAACAACAACGTCCATATCCTCCACATGTAATGCTTTCACCCTCTAAGGTTTGAAAGAAAAAAGCGTGAGAAGAAGTCGCTTAATTTCAATAACATTTGTATGTGGACTATAAGTGATGCACATTATTTCTATATCCTGACTAAGGAAACTATTTAGGATTTTCAATATCTTATTTTCCTTTCCACAGAGTGTTCTCATTTATCTTCTATTACATATAAGGATGAGGTCTCGTTAGTGAGACTCATCCAAGCTAGAGAGAGTGATTCATAGGTTGATCTGGTTAGGCTGAGGTTAGATATGCATTCCAAAGGAACGAGTTACATCATTGAAATCGTCTTTCTATACAAATATAGAGGGTTAATGGAATGATTTCTAGCATGACATCGAAAGGATAGAATGCAAATCAAGGACATTGATGCCGAACACAAAAGATTAGCACATACCTTCATTAGAGACATGTCAATGCATACACCTCCTTTTGGAGCCAGGGTATGACCCTCAATCGATGTCGCCCCACCATATGGTACAATAGGAACCTAATCAAATAGTAATTGTCGTCTGAATTAATGATATGTACCCCAAGCCACAAAAAGGATATAAATCAGGGTAATAAAAGTCCAAAATATCAAATCCACCAGGAAGCTATATATCCCAAGTAGTATAGCATATTGGCCTAGACTAGAAGTGAAAAGACTGAGCGCGCAGTGAATCTTCTACAGGTCAAAAACTTACAAACCTTATATTCATTGCAGGATTTAAGAATCTTGGAGACTTCTTCTTCGGACCTAAACAATATAGAAAAGAATGATGATCCATGCATTTGTTCTTAGCTACTGATATTGATATATACGGCAAAACGATTGCAGCAATGACTAGTCTCACGCTCACCTCGGGAAAACAACAACATCAGGAATGTTCAGTGCCTTGTGAAAACTGTTCTGAGGCTTCCCATGGAAGTACCTCTCGTCGTAGTCCGTTGTCAGGTTATCCTTAAATTGGCAACGAAGAAAAGTTAAGAACTTTCAAATACATCAGAACCAAGGAAGAGTAACAAAGAACAAATTTGGAGGCACCTACCTCGAGGATTGTTTTCAATTGAGTAATAAGCTCCTTAGGCACTTCCTTGTATTCCCCTTTAACTAAAGGTTCAGTGCTACCTTTCCCACCGATAGTTACATCTCTGCAGTGAATTGAAAACGAGCAACAACTCTCACGATTCTGTGAGTGAGTACTTGTTGTTGACTTCAAAAAGTATTAATTTTTAATAGAAAAAGAACAAACCTAGAATCCAAAGCTGATGATGATTCGCTGATAGAAGGAAGAGAATGATTCAGGTACACGTAAGAAGAGGCGGAAGCGGCTATTGCCAATGGAAGAAGAGAGCTCGACCACCAAGATGGGAGTCTCCGGCGTCCTTTCTCCGGAGAAATCACGGTTAATTTGGGCGTCGAAGAGTGGAGCTGACGAGATTTCCGGAGAAAAGAGAAGGCTGTTTTAGAGCGAGCTAACCTTGAAGAGAAAGCCATGGATTGTGGGATTCCACAGCCGGAAGAGAGAGATTAGGAATGAAGAAGACGAAGAAAAAAAAACAAATTTAAAAAAAAAAAAAAAAAAAAAAAAAAA